>NW_019724588.1:1989198-1994093 GCF_002891405.2 Cryptotermes secundus | reverse complement strand
GCCTTTAACTTCAGAGCAATAATTCTGTCATTACAAACAATCTTCTTAACAACACTCCTCACTACACTTTTATGCACCACTATTGCCACACCTCTTTCAGCCCGTTCACCTCCGGAATAATACACCGTATAATCACCACTTCTTATTTCGCCTTGTCATTTCCATCGCACTTCGCTGACACCTAGAACAGACACCTCATTCTTCTGCATTTCCATTTTCAAATTCTCCAATTTGCCTGCTTGATTCAGGGTCCTGACATTCCATGTTCCAATCTTGTAGCCATGATGTTTCTTATGATCTTCGCACTTTTTCTTGTTGTAACGCCTGCATCACATTTCCTCTAGAAACACCAGCCCCCGGAGATCTGATTGGGGGAGTAGTTTACCTCCGGGTTGTTTTGTCTCCAGAGGAAACAACTCGCATACATGGTATCTCTGTTTTTGGAAATAGACTATTCAGGAAAAGTGATAATGTGGTAGTTTTTCCATTTGATTTCCACATCGCAGTACAGCAGCCGTTCAAACCACTCTGGTCACGCCTGTTGCTATACGAACTTGAACCATCTCGAGCATCATTTGCTCTGTGCTTCAAGTCGCTACTGATGACGCTGCTTCCTGCATCAGTTTTTGGTGTCTCTCTTAGTCTGATGCCTACCCTTTGACCTGTCCAGCAAGGGAGGCCCTGCCAGTAGCTACGCTACCGCTGGTTTGGCTCTCAGGGTCCTTGGCATACTCAAACCCCCTCACTACGATAAAGTGGAGACACCACTCATATATACCAGACGATGGATAGAGTCCAAAAATTGTAACTTCAGAGTTCTGTACAGCAACCCCCTGAGAAGTCAACTGTGGAATTTGTTTCTGTATATTACTTTCTTCCTGTCAAATTATCTTCTCTTCCGTTTCTTTGCGTACGTACTCACAGAAAGCAGATTTCAGCTTCCAGAGCAGTTCCTTCTCCAAGTCTTCATCTTTACATGTGTTCTTCATATATATATTCTTACGTACATCTCCCACTCCCGGCGCTGCAAGAGTTTCTGAGAAGAAGTGGGTCTGGAACGGGATCCCCGCAGCCTCGTGAGGATAACTGAGAAACAACTTGAATGGAAAAGTAGCGGCTCCGGTCTAGAAAACCATGACTAACGGCCGTGGGGATCCTTTGCGCTGACCACGCCACACCTTCTACCCGCTAAAGTTGGCACTAAATTCGCCGATATGAGGCGGTCGCTAGGTCGGTATATTTCGATTGAAGACTCAAACCACGGTGTTTGTTTTTTTTTTTTAGGTATCCCTCTTCTTCTTCTTCTTCCTTGTGGTGACCAGAGAAATACATTTTTTCGACAATATTTCCTCCTTCATTCATTCGTTGTGGTCATACAACCGCAGCTGTCAATATTCTATGCTTCTTCTCCCTGCTAAATAACATTATTTTTTCAACAACGTTTCTTTTCTTACTCTTTCGAAGACATCTTGTCGAATAAGTAATTAACCGTCCTAATTTCAATTCTCAATTTATCAATGGCCACATTTCGGGTACATGTAACTGAATGCTTTCAACTATGCTGTGACACTTTTCTTGATTTCCTTGGATATATACTGAAGTTCAGCATATTTCATAAAACACTTTCGTTTGCAAATTGTTGTCTTAGAGATTCTGTTTTGTATATCCCTGTCACATATTCCAACAGTACTCATTCTTGATCCTAAGCCATATTTTTAATGATTCATTTCACCGGACTAAACAACGTTATATCCAAGAAGAGGCAATTTTCACTTCAGTATCTGAATTCACAACATCTTCTACCACACATAGGTGCTTCGTCTCATTTCTGTTGCTAACAAGGACGCATTGCTTATATTTCTGCATTAATTTCTTCAACAAGTACGTAAATACATATATATTTAAGAAAAGTCGCACTTTAAAACGGACTGAGAAATCTGTTAGTAATAGACTGACTTCAAAAGGAATTGAGAAATTTACTAGTATCAGACTTAAACAGACTGATAAATTTAATTTTCTTACTAAGGTGAAATGGTCGCGGGAAGAAGTTAGATAAAACAGAATAAAGAGAAGTCATATATCCCCACATAAATAATGGCATTAAAGTTCGACAAACTGCAAGCTTATCTTGAACGAACTACCAAAGTTTTGCGCACAGACTTCGTGATGTTTAATAATTGTGTATTAATCTTCAGCGCAACGGCGTAATTTTGTGCGTCCCCTCATAAAGTTTAGAATATATACTGTCCGACACTAAGGAGCAATCCGCTCACAGTGTTTAAACCGTTCATTTCCACAATATCTGCTAAAGTTAAGGAACTCCGCTGCAAGAGATATAGTTGTAACACAGCGACGCGCTCTCTTTGCGTGGGCGGCAAGTTCCCAGAGTAAGACAAAATTAAAAGCCTCTCCGTTGGAAATTAGAGAAATTTATGACTAACTAAACATCAACTTGACGCTATATAGCAGAAAGCTCTAACGTTGCTCTTCAGAAAATTTCAGCGATAAAAGTTTCCAAAACGCTTTTCCTTTTATTTGTTGTGCTGACGTTTTTGAACCGAGTCCCAATTCTCTAACTTATTTTACGTTTACAGTAACACGGAGGATGACTTACTGTAACACAATTGATTTTGGGGTTATTAAGTTATTTAAAAATCTGATAGTCCAACCTCAAATTAAGATATCGTATTTTCCTCATTAGACGTTTATGCACCCACAATGATGATGGGCCTTTTGATTAACCCCACGGGGCAGAGACCAAACTCAGAAGACGTATCCACAGCGAACATCAGAAACGTCGTGGGCATTATTTATACCACAGTGACTGAACAATGCTCACCACCGTATTAGAATAACAACCTATTCGAGAAGCTGACAATACCTCATTTTTTTCGATAAATTTCACATTTGTCATGGAGCTGAAAGTTCATTACCGCGTTCACATAACAGACCCTTTCACGAGGCAACTAAATCATCTCTAAATATTCTCATTCTATGCCTTTAAGAAGAATTTTGACATTATTCCCTCACCTACGTGTAGCTCTCCCAAGTTATCTCATCCTTCACGTATTCCAACTAATTGTATTCAGTTCAACTCCCCTTGCGTACTACATGCACAGTCCATATCATTAGGCAATATACAGCCTGAAATATTCAGTGGAGACTAGTTATAGAGGAAGTCAAGGCTTACCCAGGGCTGTAGGGCCGAGTGGTAGGTAGCCGGAAATATTATGGTATTACAGTTACACATAGACTGGACGGAACAACATGCATGTTTCCTTTAAAATTTACACTGCATATATATTTGTTAACTTATTGGAAAGTGTCTGGTTACTACTCGTTTTCACACATTGGTGTCACTTTCAACCGAAAGCCTCGTCCAGCCATTGCTCTCTTAGTTCAAGAACCTTCACATGGCATCGACTTTGCCTGGCGAGGTCGCTGTAAAGCAGCTGACAAAAACAGATGAGTAAAAGTGACAAGACCACATAATTATAACATACATTACAGCCTGAGCACTATCAGGTCCAACAGTTTGTACATCAGGCGAGAAGACCTTACGGAAATATTGTAACCGGCTGATTTTCTGAGTGAGATCTGATTGTTGACTACAATAATTTAAATTTTTCCGTAGCTCCCATTTACATTGAAGAATGCCGTCTTCTGGGATGTGGCGCCGTGTAGATATTGTCCGCAGCCACCTGCTCACGATGGTTCCTCGCTTGCGGATTTTTATGCCCTGAAGATGGAGGCGACACGTTCCTCTGAAAGGTCGGTTAACAAAATATCTACACGGCGCCACATCCAAGAAGACGGCATTTTTCATATTCACCGCCTTGAAACCTCAAATCTTGCGTCCCATTTATACTGTTCGCGACTGTTTCTATAGGTGTGAGGTAAATAAGAGGAAACATGTATGCAT
Organism: Cryptotermes secundus; assembly: GCF_002891405.2. Taxonomy (NCBI): domain Eukaryota; kingdom Metazoa; phylum Arthropoda; class Insecta; order Blattodea; family Kalotermitidae; genus Cryptotermes; species Cryptotermes secundus. Next base: position 1,990,171 of record NW_019724588.1, on the reverse strand, counting down.
ACTGACACATCACAGTCTACCAGCTCTGTACGCATGAAGTCGCAGTTCAGTAATTTCTTTTAATTTCTCTCCAGCACTATGCACATCGGCCTCCATCGGCCTCACATATTTAAACACTTTTAAGTCCAACTGCATCATCATCGTCATAAAAACCTTAACCATCATCACCATTGTCTTCAACAGTAAGTTCTGTCATCATTCATGGGTAGATTGTTTAAAATAAAACAAGATTTCATACACCCTCTTTCTACACACACTACGTAATTATCAAAAATTGTCTACCTCCTTTTCTATACTAGTTCCACGCATGTGTGAGATTCATCGCAATTCTTATTGTATATTTTCTTGTTATCTCCCGCCGAAATAGCCGGTACAGGAGAGTAAATAGCTGTGTAAATCTGACAGGAATTTTCCTGTGATTGAGATTAGCTGTTTTTAAGGGGCCCAACTGAGTTGTTGTCTTCTCCCCATTCAACTGAGGACGGAAACAGATCCAGTTTCCGAAATGTCGTGTTTTCTGTTTTATAGATGATGAAAAGATTCCAAAAACCCAGTAATTTTGAGAATTGTTACAGTTTATGTGTCTCTATTCCATATACTGTATTGGTAGGATCATTCATTTCTGTTTCTAAAAAAAAAAATACATATCTGGATAATGATGCAAGGCTTCAGGAGGTCTCATTCACATGGCTCCCACTTGAACTACATGTATCAAACCTGTGCAAAGCGGAGCCTCAAGGAACAAAACCTTCAAACTGGGCTAAAGATCTCTATACGATTGGGTACCGAAAAGAAACCGAACTAATTTTTTTGTGGGAAGCGCTTTTGTAGTACCGCGTTTTGCCGCTATGAGCGCATAGAGCTAACATTCCTGAGTCGATAAGCCGACTACCGTTGCTTCAGAAGGTAAGGACTAGTTTCGGCAGAGTTTATAGTGACAACTGTTTTGTGTGATCGTCGTTTTTGCAATGGC
>NW_019724588.1:1982029-1989106 GCF_002891405.2 Cryptotermes secundus | reverse complement strand
ATCGAATAAAAGACTAGACAAGTGTATTAGTGTAAGTGGAGAGTACATTGAAGGGGATTGAAGGTTTGCGCTTAAAATTTGAATAAATAAGTTAAAAAAATAAGTTCGGTTTCTTTTGGGTACCCCCTCGTAGTTTAATTCATAATGAATTAAATTAAGAAGAAATCCGGGAAATTAATTATCAAATTACGTGCATTTCTTCTTGGTCAAAGTAAAACAAATGAAACTGTTATAATAAGCGAGGCCTTTATGTTAGTGTAGCACGTGTTAACTATACACCGGGGTGAGGATTGGAAGATTTTGCAAAAATACAATAATTCTTATGCAGGCCCACTTTTTGAGCAGCTGATTGAACATAATACGACACTACTTACACATACGTACGTAAGTCTGCATTATCCCACACGGGAAAGAGAACAGGAAAGAGAGATATGGCATTGTTGGTTATAAATGGTTTTCTTTCCAAGGTACAATAGTGAGAATGATGAATGCTTAACGTATGAAGGTAGGTAACGGTGAACTCACCCGACATGCTGCAAAATCGTTAATAATGCTCTGCCTCGCAGCTTCTTGCTTGAAACTAGTTTTGTGATATATTTCTGCCTAACTCTTCTTCTTCTGCTTTGAAATTTTCTGACCTGTCTTGAAACACTTTTAGCCATGAACTTTTTCTTGAAAACCTCTCACAATATCTTTACTAGCCTAGAAACGCAACCAAGAGGCATTTGCTATAAATACTGTTTGACAAAATGCATTATAACACTCTTCGAGTAAACTATTTGCTTCATTTTGAAAATACAGAGTAAACCAATTTAAAAATGCGCGTTTGCACCCAGGCATATTTATGTAGAGATGCAAATTAGTGTGTGGTACTCAGTTCCCACATACTGCCCCTGCATTTATTTATATCAGTGCAAACACGCTGTAGAATGTAGACCCGATTCTAAGTAATGATTTTGTAAAATACGCCCGCTACTAGGCAACAGATTTCTAACGCATCACTGGACCATATGGGAAGCGATGTTCTGCGTGCAATCCGTGCCGAGATGTTATAAGCAGGAAAATTAGTCAGAGTTAGTGCAGTGCAGAGAAGTGGAGTCAGTTGGTCGGTGAGTTAGTTAGAAAACTGCGGAGGTTCAGTTCGTGTGAGCTGTTGCTGTTAGAAGCTAGTAGCTGAGGCACGGGGATAGTTCGCGAACGCAGAGTAAGGGGAACGTCCACCGTTGGAACCGTTATCAGGCAACGATTCTTGAAGTCACGGCAGACTGAGAAGATTTAGTACGTGCTGCAGTGAACTGCTGAGTGTGTGGATTAGTAATAGCCCTATATTTACTTGTAGTTACTGTCTGTAAGTGGTCAGTAAATCCAATTACCTACCTAAACCCCGTCTATAGTCACTCATACAGGTGACAATATACTGCAGTCTTCAAAATTTCATTCTAACTGCAGCTAAGAGCGAGGGTCCGCCAAGGAAACCGACAACCGCAACTTCGAAGAGCTGTAGACATGGAACTGAATTGATTCATGAGACAGAACTGTCGACAGTTGAGTTGCAGTCTGAATTAGACTCCGGCGAGGCTGTGAGAATGACTTGACGTTTGATACAGAATATGGACTACGGTGTGTGAGCCTGGGTATCTCAGTCAGTACAGCGACGGGTTACAGGCTGGAAGGCCGGGTTAAGACATTTTTGTCACCTTCACAGAGTCCACACCGACTTTGGAGGCCCACTCAGCTTCCTACGCAACGGGTACCTGGGCAATTTTCTCAGGGGTCAAATCAGCCGCAGAGTAAAGCCGACCACTTGCCTCCAACTAATACGGAGCTTAATAATGGTGGAGCTATATCTCCACTCCCCAAAACGTCATCATGGGACAAATTTACCTTTTTATTGGGTAAGATTTGAGGTTTTCACGGCGGTGACTATGAAGAAAGCCGTCTTCTGGGATGTGGCGCAGTGTGGAAATTGTGTTAACCGACGTTCCTCTGAAACGTCGGTTAACACAATTTCTACATGGCGCCACATCCCAGAACACAGCTTTCTTCTTGCCTTTTTATTGTTTATGTTTCATTCCAGCTTTATTTTTGATGCGTAGACACGATTAGAGGTAAACTCCACATTCAGAGTTAACTGAAAAATTAGACATAAAATGTAAACTTCCTGACTCTACAGCATATAAATGTCATTATATATAAAGATTTATAAACTACAGAAAATGAAACGTGTAAAAGCAAGCATAAATCCCGCATACACAACAGGAACGGGGTGTAGCAGGGCTCAAAGTGCAGGACAAGCAAAAATAACTAGCTAGGAAAAATGTTTTATTCTGTGCTGTGATGCCGTGAAATCTGCTAGGAAATTTACTAACGTTTCGGAGGGACATACTGCCTCCATCTTCACAGTCGAAAAGAACGACGAGTAAGCCAGCAGTCAGGGCGGCGCCATAGCTCAGGCGGTTAGTCACTGGCTTCCCACAGCGGCGGCCCGGGTTCGATCCCAGGTCCGGTCAAGTGGGATTTGTGGTGGACAAAGTGGCGCTGGGGCACGTTTTCTCCGAGTACTTCGGTTTCCCCTACCAATCTTCATTCCACCAATTGCTCCACAATCACCCTGACCTATCATCTGGGGCTGGTAGAATAGGACAGAAGTGGCCGCAGTACAAGGGACTTAGTCCCACTCCACTAGCAATAAAAAAAGCCAGCAGTCATGACAAGTGGGTTCGAATCTTGAGCCATCGACACATACAAATCGGGAGCTCACTGCGTATGGGATTTTGTTTTGAATGGGAACTGTAGCATAGGAGTATAGGAGTAATGATAATGACAAAGCGGCGCAACGGTGGCACAAAGTAAAGGGCTCTCTCTCTGCACATTGATTTGTGTCCCGTTGATTTCAATGGTTTCGTTTACCTAAAATTTATACTACATTTCTGAAATCATTATTTTAAAAAGACATCTGCAATCAGGCAAAACGTACATTACTACTACAAAATACGGAATGTTTTGAGGAACGGCTGTCATGTTCACAAACGTACGACCCTTCAAAGTGCAGGACTGTGTTTAAAATTGAGAATTGTTTATGATTTTAAAATTTTGTGTTGAAACTGTATACACTTTCAGCTGTGATGATACGAGGCTTTCAGTTTGATGTGTATAGTGTGATGAAGCTGGAATTACCAATATATTTCATTGCTCCCATTTGTTTCAAGTTTCATATCGTCACATGTACAAACGTTATATTATTATTATTACAGACGGGTCTGTGTATACTGACAGAAAATATTACGACAGCCTGCAGTGTTCTAGTGATTACAACAATTAGAATCACATATCAGAAAGAGACTACAATCGCACGTAACAACAAAAACAAAAGTCCCTCATTTGAAACGATTATTATGTAACATTCAGAACTTTACAATCGAGTGACATTCCACCACTGCTGGAGCGCATTAAATTATTTCCAAAAAAATATTTTAAAAGTTCGTTCTCTAAAAATTCCGACAGGAAAGAGGAGATCTTAAAAAAAAACAAAAGCATTGGTGAATTCGTTTATATTGTCCAGTTGGTAATTCGTACTTTTGTGCCGCATAACCTTTCCCCAATCTTGCATAAATTATTTCCCCTTCTGTCTCCCCTTCTGTTGAACCATTTTCATATACATTTTTTATACTTCAAAAGAAATGGAGAATAATGTGTACTATAGAACGAAAAATATAGGCTTGCGCAATCCAGTTTCCGTTTCTATGAAGCCTGCAACATATTTTTTTATCTGACTACGGTCGAATTGACTGCTTGTAATTAGATTTCCTGATAATATGAGTGAAATAGCATTCCAAGGGTTCCAGTGATATGGGACTGTTCCGAGGATGTATATCATGTTCTAGACGGAAACCAGTGCAATCTCTCTCCACTCCCCCGCCTCCCTACTCCCATGGCCTTCCGCAGGTAAGTACCGTACTACAGGAAAAATTGACCTAAGTAGCAAAGAGGTGTAACTCATTACAAATTATACTTGAAGGAGCTTGTGTTGATCAAACTGAGATTCTGGCAACTTATGATCCAAGAGCTCGGGATTTGCTACGCTTCAAACGTACCGACATGTGTCAAAATTTAATTTATTTAAGTATCATGAACAAAGATGTTACTCTTCTCCATAAAATCCCAGACAGGCTCTGCGGCCCACCGAGCCTCCTATCCAATTGGTACCGGCGGCTTTTTCCTTGAGGGTAAAGTGGCCGGGGTGTGAAGCTGACCACTCACCTCCATCCAGAGCCGAAGTCATGAATGGTGAGCTATACCTCCACTCCCCCATGCCTTCATGGCACAATGACTAATTATTTAAGAAGAGGGATAGCTTTCACTCAACAGTTATATCTGCTGAGATATCAGGTCATGATGTCTGGAAGACGACCGAAGTTTCGGAGAAATGTTCTGTCTCCATCTTCAGGATCGAAAAGTAAGCAAATCAAGCAGCAGGCTGCAAGTAAGAGTAGAGCAAGTAGAAGGCAGAGCATCTCTTTGTTACTTGCTGGTTGCTTAGCTTACTCCTCGAACCTGATAATGATGGTAGACTCTCCCTGCTAACCTTCGCTAACTTCTGTGAGGTTACGCAACAAACCATCCCAGAAGACAGCACCCTTCGTTCTCATGGCTGTGGACACTTCTAACACTTCTAATCTCACACAGATATGCTGTTGAATATGGTACTGTTAGGGCGTTTAATTAACTGAGTGTATGGAGGTAAAGGTATAAAGTTAAAGTTGTCCCTGTGCTTAACTAATTAAGCAAGTGGCCTCCGTAGTCTAGAGGCAACGTTCCCACCTCATGACCGTAGCACGCGGGTTCAAATACCCGGCGGAGGTCGTCGAATTTTTAAGGGCGGAAAAATTCAGGGAACAAGTCCTCCGGGAGGGACTTTAAGCCGTGGGTCCCGTGTCGTAGCTTTACGGCACGTAAAAGAACCTCATACCTCCAAAGGAGGTCACTGAGCAAAAATTGCAGACGTTTCCCGCCCAACAGCAGTCTCTAATACCTCTGGTAGATGGGGAAAGCATTATAGATACCTCTCAGCTAGTAGAGCCGGTCTCGCTGGCTGGGCGGGACTGATGGTAAGCACCAATACCGGTAGGATATAGAGACTGGTAGAAATCATAGAGGGAAGCACAATGGACCACTACAGGTCTCAGTGCATGGGGAAACCCACCCTCTCCAATAACTAACTAACTAATTAAGCACTACACCATGAAGGCGTATGGGAGTGGATGTATAGATCCACATTTTCTTGGCCTCGGCACTAGTTAGAGGTGAGTGCTCAACTACACGTCCTTGACGCTTTAACTCCTGGGGAAAATGCCCCCGGTACCCATTGGATAAGAGTCTGGGTGGGTTCCAGAGCCAGTCTGTACGACGTGAAGAAGAGAAAGAACACAGAAAATCGTTTAAGGAAGGCGGGGTTGAATACTTCCACCGTGACCCTGAGAGTCGCAGGAGGCGACGAAAAGGGAAGTCTCAAATGTGAGGCAGTAAAATATGGTCATGAGGCCCAAGGGACTCGGACTCGAAGAAGTCTTCGCTGGCGAGGGCTAGCAGCATATACAAAAGATAGAACCATTCTCTCGTCAGAGAGGGTGCTCCATAAAAACAAGACCGTAACTGTAATCAGTAATAAGTATCTGGTCATGACTTCCTGATTGACTGACCAACAGTCGCAATGTGACTGACTTTGACTTGAATCGTTTAAGGCAGTTGAGTTACGAGACGATACATAGTCAGGACATGAGCTTGAGAGCAGAGGAATTGAGGCTTCAGAATTACTGAGTGTAGTTCAGAGGAGTTGAGGGTCTGGCTGTGAAGAGAAGACTTTACGTGTGCTGTAGTACAGTCATACTTGGAGTGTGTAACTCAGTGAGACTCTTACAGTTCCTGCGATAAAATTCGTTGCCAGGAAACGGATAGTTGAGACTGTAACGGTGAACTGTAAAGTGTGTAGATCAGTTATAGTGCTGCAATTGCCTTGTAGTTCTGTGTGGTGTGTATCCACTCTTTCAAATGAAAACCCGTCAAGAGTCACAAACCCAAAAGTGTGAAAATAGAATGGATCTTAATAAGAGGTCCTAGAATGAACCAATCGCCTACTTTCCTTTGGCATTACAATGACCGCATAGAAAACATGTACAACAATTCTGCTATTGTTGTTTATTCGTTGCTGCCTCGATGTTTGTACCTAGCAACGATAGTGGGATATACATACAGACAGAGACTGGTGGGAGGGATTTATGTTTTACGCCGTTGAGATGGCTTCAGGGGCCATGATATACTTGTCAACATTCGTAAGAACTGATTCAGGCATTCAAAATTGAGGGGGGGGGGGAATTCACAGAGATACAGAGAGCATGACGATCACATAAGCTTATTTTAATTTTTTTTAAATACGTAAAGCAGACCAAAACTGCCAGAACATTGTCCTTTCTTGCCGATAAATAACACTTATAGCATTCTTACAATAACAACTCTATGCGTATATAACTGAGAGGAGCAGGAAATAATTTTAAAGGGGTAAAAAAGCCCAATAGCGGAAGAAACAGAATGGAGTAGAGTGGGGAATTAGGAAGGAGGGAATTTAGAGCCAATCAAAAAGCGAACTATGCATGATCTAATAACATGCAATACATAAAACAGTGAGCTTAATAAAAAAGCCGTAGATGCAGAAAATCTGAAGTCACATATCAGCAGAAATATATGTGAACGTCAAGGAATACAATATAGAGTTCAAAAAATTTGCTGAAGATAGAGAGATAAATTGAAAGTGTATTCCAAAAGAACGCAGTAGTAAAAAAGTAACAATTGGATTTGTGTACAGACCGACCTCTGGTTTGACGAAATGAAATCAACCAATCACATTTGCAACTCAGGTTTCCAGCGTTCCGCTCTTTGACGTCACTTCTTTCTTTCTAGACGCAAAATCGCATTAGCTGACGCGTGATGACGTCATAAGCTTACGATGGGGTACCCAAAAGAAACCGAACTAATTTTTTTGTGGGCAGAGCTTTTGTAGTACCGCGTTTTGCCGCTATGAGC
>NW_019724588.1:1976549-1981992 GCF_002891405.2 Cryptotermes secundus | reverse complement strand
AAAGAAGAGTCCCGAAACGATCAAAACTTTTTTTCAGCGTTTTGCTGATGTTGCTGAGGTGAAGGAAAAAAACGACGGAGGCGCTGTCAAGCATCTCAAAAGATGAATTTAGACAATGTTTTGAAAAACGGAATAAAAGACTAGGCAAGTGTATTAGTGTAAGTGGAGAGTACTTTGAAGGGGATTGAAGGTTTGTGCTTAAAATTTGAATAAATAAGTTAAAAAAATAAGTTCGGTTTCTTTTGGGTACCCCCTCGTACATCTGCTTCTTCTGAAGTAATCGGTTCCGTGCGGACTGACTTAGACCCTTCCACTCACTGGCCCTAAAACAGTACACGCAGTACCGAATGAGGTCCAGCGCTACGAAATGCATTTTAAACAAGACAAATATGAGGATCTGACTACGGTGCCTACCCAAGTTACTGTCTTCCCGGCCAAGAAGGCGTGTATACTTGTGGAATTTTACCAGCGTTCTGACTAAACGAGCTGCCACGATCTTCGAGATAGATGAATCTTCTATTGTTGATTAAGTAGCACGTTCCTCCGAAACGTCTATATACATCTACCAGAGTAAATAACTTTAAATATTATATGATAGCGCTTTTTTTCAATATTTTACATGGTTTAAATTGGGCACACTGCAGCGTAGTTGGTTGAGGCACTATACTAGGAGCCGGAATGTCGCGGGTTCGAATCCCGATGAGATGGATTTTTTTTTCAATTGACCTAATCCTTCCAGCCGCACTATGGCCTTGGGGTCGACTCAGCCTCTAACAGAAATGAGTACCAAGAATCTTCCTAGGGGTAAAGGGTGACCGGTGTATAAGGCTGACAACCTCACCGCCATCTGTGAGAAGATTATCTAGAAAATGTGGAAGCCTCAACGTCTCACAACCCTATGAGCCTACACAGTCTGTTACTTGGATAGCTTTACTTTACTTTTTTCTTTCCTTTGGCGTTACAGCCCTCATTTCGGCCTAGGCCTACCTCCATGAAACTCTCCGTTTCACTTCGGTTTACTAGATCTTACACATTCGGTAGGACTCCTTGGGCGCGTGATCAGCTCGTCGCAAGGACTCTACCTGTAGACAAACACAGAAAAACGCACACAAACATCCATGCCCTGAGTGGGATTCGAACCCACGGTCTCGGCTTCCGAGCGAGCGAAGACAGTGCATAACTTAGACCGCTAAGCTACCGTAACCGGCCTTCACTTTTTTACACGGTTTAAATAGTACTTTAAGTGATAACTTGAAAAAGAAATATCTAACCCCTATGGTCTTGATAAGATTGTGCTCAGGTTAATGTACTAGTATAAACATGTTGAGCGTTTCACACAATTAATCACCATGCCATTAAGAGTGGTGTGGAGATACAGCTCCACGCATTCGTAATCGCAGCACTATTCACGTTCCAGATAAGCCTATTTAACCCAAAAGAAAACTCTGTATGCATTAGAGAGGCTGATCCCTTGAGCCGTGTTCCACAGTGTGAAGTCAAAGAAGAAATCAGCAAACCTATCGACAGATCTGACAGACTCGACTGACTGTACCGTGTCGACCGGCTCACTGAGATTCTTACATGCTGTGTTTTGGAATACATGAAAGCAGGTAAACGCATTTTCTGGAAGGCATACAACGTTATGAATTATATAATTCCATTAAAGGAGAAATGCTTCAAAGATTATTACTGCGATGAAGAAATGGAGACAAATGTACATGAATACATTTAGACATAAGCCTCCTTTCGTACACCTCACAAGAAACGTACACTAAGAACAAGCTCCTCCATATAATGTAGACACGGTCATTAAATATTCCGCATTTTGAGAAGTGTTTCAAATAAACGCTGAGGGTAAATATATACCTCCCTTTATAAGAGGAAAGATTTTAAGAAATTTATACCCACCAGATCACTCTAAATGCACTGTCGGTGAGATGTGTAAGATTACTTAGGGCCTGTGCTCTGTGTGGGCCACACCAAGAAATATGATAGATAGATATTCTATTACCAAGAAACTTGTTAAGATCTTTCAAGGATCCATATGTTTGGCCTCATTCCGGCTTATTTAATGACAACCTCAGAAACCGCGGTGGTGGTTTAATTCGAAATACAGTATAATCTTGGTAATCCGACATACATGGGACCAAGGTACAGCCGGATTACCGAATATGACGGATTACTGGAGAAAGGGCATCTTCAACTTCAGGGGACTCATCAGATTTTAAGGTCTACCTGTCAGTGGGGCTGCTATCGGTATATTTCACAGAACACTCAATTTTCTCTCTATTTATTTTTCTGATTGCGCACATCGTAACACGTCCAACACCATACTTTTTAGCCAAATTAATAAATTCTTCACCTTCGTCAAGTTGCTTAACTATTTAGGCGTTAGAACTTAATGATTTATATTTATGTTTGTCAGAGCATACATTAAATCCACCGCTGTATGGAAGTACTGTACAGCAATGTAAAATACTGAACAACAGCCTCTGATGCCTGTAGAAACCTGCACACGTCGCGGGTGCCCGTCTGGTCCCTGATGCCGGATTACTTGACATGTCGGAATAGCGTAGGCCGGATTACCGAGATGGTACTGTACTATACGGGAAGCCTGAAGGAACTGAAAAAAAAAATTGACGAAAAACCATCTTATGCGCAACAGTCGGTGTCTCAGGCTAGATTCGAAAGAGTATCTTCCAGAAACATTACCTCTCCAGCCAAGTTGCTCGGTTCCAGCATTCCTCAAAGTAAAAGGACAAGAAGAGAATTCGAGTTATAACTTTCGGGTATATTTAAGAAAATACATGTTCTTCTTATCATGTCTCTCCGCAAGTAACTGTGCCCAAACTACAGAACTGAGTAGTATCGAGAAAATTATCTAGATTTTTAGAGTCATGTCGGTTTTGGGTTATTTTCATTCTTTTAAAGATTCAATGGGCCCTGGGTTTGACTCAGCCTCTAACAGAAATGACTACCAGGAATCTTGCAGGGGGCAAAGAGCGGCCGGTGCTTAAGGCTGGCATCCTCACCGCCATCTGTGAGTCGACTGTCTAGAAAATGTAGGAGCCTCGATGTCTTACAACTCTATGGGCCTCCACGGCCTGTTACACGGACTACTTTGTCCTTTTTATCAACATTCATTTAATTTAGGGCTGTAAACCATCTCTGTTTGTATCTAGTTGAGTATTCACGTATCCGAAAGTTGTCTTGCATAAAATTTGTTGGTGTCCGTGAAACAGACACGGTAGGAGACAAGGTACCAGGCGAGTACCTCTGTTTCGGATTGAAAAATAAATCTAAGAAGAAATATACAAATAGAAACAAAATGTGAAAACTAAGGAGAGAAGGAAAGAAGAAAGAAAGAGACACAAACACAAAAATTTCCAAAGAGACAGAGAGAGCGAGAAAGAGAATGTGTAAGAAATGACAAGTGAAAGAAGGAAAGAAAGAAAACTTTCCCTGTATAGCTTCGTAACTTTCTCTAAGAGATTTAACTGTGTTAGTTGAAGTAAACTAAAATTAGGTAATAGCAGGGAACACACGCGAGACTGGTTCCCGATAAGAGCACACTAAAAGATATGGCCAAGCAGCCCCGTGTTGCAGAAAAGTGCTGACACCGTGTAGATTCTGTGAGAAAAGTTTTGCTTACAGAGCTGAAAAAAAACAATCACACATCGGAACGAGGATGGGAGAGAATCATCTGAAAGCAGGCAAAAATGAAACTTGAAAGTTTTCGTAAGATGCGTGGAAGTTGGGGGCAAGGTAGAGGGGTACGATGTGGTGCCTTCGTTCTTTGTATTCTAGGGCAAGGGGTTTGCTGCAGCTCAGCGGTGGGAGGTAGGAGTGTGAGATAAAGGAACTGGAGTAAGAACAGCATATCTGACAGTCTGGAAACAAATCTGGCGCCGTAGAATGATAGTCAATAAAATTACTTTCAAAGTACATCACGCGTATGTTTTACTACAAATTCCAAACTTAAAATCAGAATCACATTGAATTTATAAAATTAAAGCGAAATTTTGTAGCTGACCAATTTGGGATTTATGGGAAAAAATGGGACTCTGTGAAAATAGTTCAGTTGTGATCACAACTATTTACGAGCGAGAGTCAGTAAATAGGTCACAAATGAAAGTAAAACAGCTGTAATAAGCGTAAGACGTTTCCTGTGTGTACCACTAGGTAGCAGCATATTCCAGCTTCATGAAAATCTAGGTAGCAGACGCTCATGCACATGTTCAGAAGCTGGTTTCAGTAGTCAAAATGGGGACCGTGTTTCAGAAGTGTACTATCAAAGAGCAGAATTCTGTTGTGCATCTGTTGTGGGGAAAAAGGACTAAGTGCAAAGAACATTCATACAGAAATGTTTCCTGTATATGGTGGGAAGTATTCGTGACGTAAACGTTGTCGATAAATTCTCTTAACGACGTTCGATGATTTCAGATGGTGCCCGACTAGGTCGCCCTGTTGAGGGCTGAGACTGAAGCAACTGTGGGAGAGCTGTTTCGAGCTGACAAGCAGATAACGACATATAGCGTAGCAACTGCACTAGGACGTACCCATTGTTTAGGGTACGGTATAGAGCATGATCTTTTGAAGTTTCGGAAGGTATGCCCAGAGAACTGAAGGACAGAGAAAAAAATTACAGAATGGGTCTGTCCTTGCAACATCCCTTACGATATGCGGATGGAGAAGATATGTTTAACAGGACTGATACTGGGGGCGAATCATGGGTGCATCGCTAACATACCATATCAAAGCCTGCTTCAATGCAATGCAAACATCCCAGTTCACCTCCATCCAAAAAGTTTAAGGTTACACCATAAGCTGGGAAGGTTATGCTTACCGTGTTTTGGGATTCTCAGGGAGTACTGTTAGCCAATTTTCAGAAGCGTGGTGAAAATGTGAATCCTGCATCGTACTGTGAAGTTGTGTTGACGTTTCGGGATGCAGTTCGCAGAAAACATCCAGGGAAACTGGCAAGTGGGGTACTGCTTCATCGTGACAATGCCAGACCCCACAGAGCCCGAGCGCCTCAGGAAAGAATTCAAGAACTGCAGTGGGAGCTTTTTGAGCACCCACCTTACAGCCCGGACTTGGGGATTCCACAATGACTTCCATTTGTTTGGCCCGCTGAAAAACCACCTTGGTCGCAAAATTTTGCTGACGATAAATAGTTTGAAATGGATGCGCGGAAGTGGCTGAGACAACAGTCAAAAGAAATCTATTGTACTGGTTTCGACGCACTCGTAAAGAGATGGGACAAGTGTATAAATATTGGTGGAGGATATATCGAGATATAAATGTTTGTAAGATTTGAGGCTTTCACGGCGTTGACTATGAAGAAAGCAGTCTTCTGGGATTTGGCAGCGTGTATATGTGGTGTTAACCGACGTTTCGGAGGAACGTATCGCCTCCATCTTCAGGGTAGAAGAAAAAAAAA
>NW_019724588.1:1934826-1976358 GCF_002891405.2 Cryptotermes secundus | reverse complement strand
CCTTTCTTCTACACTACATGTTTCGGCCGTAAATGGCCATCATCAGGTGTATACTCTCACGTAGCTGCTACACTGCACGTAGTTTAAAATTTAAAAAAACATTAATCTTCCCAATTGTTCATTTCTCCGTTGCTAACAGGTTTCGATATATCAGAATCCTCCCCGCTGATATCTGTCAGATATGTACAAAATCTTTGTTAACCTACACACGTCAATTTGATTTTATAAAAATGTCACTTTTAAAATCTTCAATTCCAATTTAAAAATTTCTTTAATTTTTTTTCTTTCAAATTTTAAAATTTTAAATTATCAGGGGTACCCGCCCTATGTCTAGAGTGCTGCAGCAGCTACTTCTTGTTTTCAGCACTGTTCAGGTATTATTCTGTGTAGGCTCCCTGTGTGCGTGCCGCTGCTTATCTTTACTACGTGTGCTTTATATATTCTAATTTGGAGTACACAAGCGTCTCACATACACGTATATTCCTTGTGAGTTTACATCCTCGTAAGTCCTTGAATTTCGTAACTGATTCATATTTTCTATAGAGAAAATTACATATTATATATCTGCATGACATCAAATGTGATATCCGATTATTTAAATCCTACACAAGAAATCTCTCTGAAATAGACTGAAGTACTTCATTTCAACATCAGTTTTCTTTATTTATTTTTCGTTACTAGTCATTCACTCACGGCGCTGAGCCCTTCTTGAGGAGCCGCCAATTCTGCAGCTACTCAAGAACTTCCCAGCATTTTATGGAACCCGAAAATTTATTACTGTGTTCATAAATGCCCTCCACTGGTCCCTATTCTTAGCCAGGTCAATCCAATCCATATCATTCTATCCTATCTCTCTCTGACCTATTTTAAAATTGTCCACCCACCTACGCCTTGGTCTTCCCAGTGGTCTCCTTCCATCTGGCTTTCCCACCAATATTCTATTTACCTTCCTTTTCCCACCATTCGTGCTAAATGTCCTGCCCACCTCATCCTTCTTGACTTTATCATTCTAATTGTACTTGGCAAAGAGTGCAAGCTATGAAGCTCCTCATTATGCAATTTTCTCCAACCACCTGTCAGTTAATTTCTTTTCGGTCCAAATATTCTCGACTCCCTGTTCTCGAACACCCTCAGTATGTTCCTCCCATAATGTCAGAGAACAAGTTTCACACCCATACAGAATAATAAAAAAATAATAGTTTTGTATATTCTAATTTTTATGTTTTTGGACAACAGACGAGAAGACAATAGGTTCTGAACTGAATGGTAGCAAGCGTTACTAGAGTTCAAGGAGATTTTCGTTACAGCTACTTATCTTTATTAATGTGATACAATGTTCAATCCGTGAAACTTAAAGAATAATACCTAAATTTTTGTCCTGTGGCGCTACAGCCCCAATTTGGGCCTAGGCCTACCTCCATGAAACTCTCCGTTTCACTTCGGTTTACTAGATCTTACACATACGGTAGGACTCCTTGGGCGAGTGATCAGCTCGTCGCAAGGCCTCTACCTGTAGACAAACACAGAAAAACGCACACAAACATCCATGCCCTGAGTGGGATTCGAAACCACGATCCCGGCTTCCGAGCGAGTGAAGACAGTGCATGCCTTAGACCGCTCGGCTACCACGGCCGCCAATACCTAAATTATAAAAATAAATTACTGACTGAGCATGTAATTAGGTTACAGAAATAATTTACTATTGTAAAAATATGTACACTGGTCATAATTACAAAAAAAACAGTTATCCTTATATTTCATTATATACTCGACATACTGAAAAATTATAACCGGTAGAAAGGGAGAATATTAACAACATTCACTGTATTCTGTGCTACGGGTGTAAGTCTTGATCAATGAGTCGTTTATGCGTTGCAGTCGATCGGGCATTCGTGCAAATTGGAGTGTAGCCTATGGAGGACGACATGCACTACAACTAAAGCACACAGAAAATATTTAGTGCAGATCCTCAAAATTCCTCTTTACTCGCTCATCACCTTCGGAGACGGAGCATGCGCACTGGCAGACCCGACCTCCTACATATGCATCCATTTTATGCACACTTTGCAAACGCATACGTTAAATTGTATACCTCCTTCTGTTATGTATATAGTATTCTTCATAATGGAAGCACAAACAAATACATTTAAAATTCATATCTGAACCTTAACTGAAGCGGTTTCGACAGAGATTCAGCAAGTATAATTTTCCATTAGAACACGACTGTCTTCAGGTGCATAGTGTTTTGTTATAACCCACTCTTAGCGAATGAGCTTGGTTCGTATGTATGTATGCATGGATATACAGAGAAAAGCTTCTAAGTAATGATAAATTTACTGATTCATAGCACGCTTACAACAAGATCTCTCCAGCCATGTGGCGCCTTAAAAATTCTTTGTTCGGGGTAGATCGTACAGCATACTGCAAGATTTCATGTAAGAAACATGAAAATCAGTACTATACAAACAATAAATAACACAATCTTGAAAAGAAACTCGTGGGAGAAAAGTTCTACTGAAACAAAAAGAAATTAATTACTGATAATCAGTTATAAAGTAGCCTTGAATGACAGAATAAATATGCACCTATGTGTTCGAAATTTAAATTTAGTGGGATAACAAACTCTCGGGGCTTGGATCGGTAATTGGCTTTAGTGGATCTTAGAAATATTAACTAAGACAAATTATAATCGTTTAATTGATTCAGGCACTTTACAATTCATTATATCACGTGTTAATGTTCTCGGTTCGTCTTCGGCGGTTGTTGCCTGGTAACGGTTCTTCTACTTCCTCGTTCAACAGCCCTTGTCCTCGCTGGCTAGCGACCCTATCACCTCTCAACTCTTGGCCGCAACTGCTGCCACTGACTCCTAGCTGCGCCCGGACACCACCGGCTACCACTCGCTCTTGCTGGCTAGCACTCGCTTCCCACTCGTCTCGTCCTATCGACTTCTGTTCTCCTTTCGGGGAAGGCTCAATAGAAAACACCGCCTTCAACAGTTCCACTATCGTTGCGTTCGTGTATGCGTTGCCGCGGAAGCGTGTTTACCGGCCGTTCCTTAATAACGGCCGTCTCTTCTGGTTCTGCTATCCCGACTTTCAGCAGAAGTGTCATAATATTTTCCAAATATTGCATACTGATCCCTGTCCAAGTACTGTCATATAAAAATTTGTTGTATTGCGACATATTTTAAGCCATGCATGAGTATGAAATAACACCTGTGATTTGATATCCATTATGAACAAGAGCTGTTTGGAAATAAATAAAATTTGAAAAACAATTATTTTTTTCTTATAGCCTACACATGTACGAATATACGGCCCTTTGTTTCTATTTATTATCACGACTAAGCTAGGACTCACCCACTTCATTAGCTTTATTCGTTTTCACCTTTCTGTCACGTGACCCATTGATTTACTTTCAATTGTTTGGCACGTTTACTTCGGTATTCTTTGTTTTCATTATCATCATCTCACATTTCTCTTAATTTCATCATTGTTTCTCCCCCATTTTACTACTACACTTCTACTGCACCCGGCTTGAAAATAACTTCTGAAATAAATCTGTCTGTAGACCACACTTTGAATGCAAGGTAAAAGAAGTGTCCAGCAAAATCCGGCCTCTGTCCGAACTCATTTTCCTCTCCGCCATCACTAAAATTGCAGCAGGGAATGCCCTGCGTTGCATCAAACGTTCTTCTGAAAGTCTCATATATTTCTGTCAAAATACGTTCTGTTATAACGTAAGGCTCTCTTTTCACAACACAGTTTAGAAACTAAGGGGACGTTCGCCGATATATAATTAACTGCACGGAGCTGAACCATTTTTGACAAGCCGCCACTTATGCAGCTGTTCAAGAGCTTCCCAAAACTTTATGCAACCCCAAGGATCATTCTATTTTTCATACAAGCCCTCCATTAGTCCCTGTTCTGAGCTAGATCAATCCAGTCCATATTCTATCCCTCTAACATTCATTTTAATATTATCCACCCACCTACATCTTGGTCTTCCTTGTGGTCTCTATCCTTCTGGTTTTCCCACCAATTTCCTATATGCGTTCCCCTTCGCCCACATTTATGCTACATGTCCTGTCCATCTCATCTTCTTTGACATAATCACTGAGGTTACATTTAGTGCGCAATGTACAATCTGAATTTCCAGCAGGTACATGAGACAGAGGGCGTCTGAGTTCGAGACGTTCGAAATATTATCCAGGAGTCCCAGGGACGGTGGCCATCTGTAGCTATCAGATGTCCACTTACCCATTCCAACTATTTCCACAATAAAGGCGACGCTGATTAATTCGAAGGACTATTACTCCCCACCCCTTTAGGTGGGAGGAATGATCATTGGATGTTTTGGTCCCACCACTTGTGACATAACCCACCATTCTTAGAGAGAAAGTTGCGAAACGATTAGTTAGGGCTGTTTGTATTTCTGAGCTTCACCAACAGGAAGAGACTACTCTTGTTGCTAATGCCTTGGGAACGTGACCAGGCCGTCCTTCTCCCACTTACTCAGAAGCTTTTCATTCTAACAGTAACCAGTTAAGCGGCCAAAAATAACGTCGGGCAGTAATAAAGCATTTCCTTTGAACACGCTCAGGCCGGTTTTATCTTCACCCCACAAAGATGATTCTTAGAATTTTATTGCTGCATAATCACGGGAGACAATAAAGACAATATATCGGGCGTCCTCCTACTCGAAAGACAATTGGTCTCGAACCAAGGTGTTTGGAAAAATGGCTTGGGATCCGTAAATGGAAAAGTCTCGTTAAAAGAACCAAGACTGAACAAATTGAAATGTTTAAGTTCCATTACATTTTCTTATAGATTTCAGAGCCTCATATCGTCTAGCACAAAATTAAGTATTTTTCTTGTCTTACAAAATATTATCTCAAACAAAAACAAACTCTGTGGTTTTAGTCCACAAGCGAACAATACCGACCGAGCGACCGCCGCTTGTCGGCGAAGTTAGTGCCAGTTTTAGCGGATAGAGGGTGTCGCGTGGTCAGCGCAACGAATCCCCACGGCCTTTAATTTCGGTTTTCTAGACCGGAGTCGGTACTTCCTTGAAATTATCCTCAATTATCATCAGGAGGCTGAGTGGATCCCGTTCCAGACCCACTACTTTTCAGAAAAATCTGGTAGGGCCAGGAATCGAACCTGGACCTCTGGATCTGTAGCAAGGAACTCTAACCACTAGACCACAGTTGTTATCTCAGTTTTTGAAAATAATGTCGTAAGTTTAATAACATATACAATATAATCTTATTCCTTAGCCTTAAAGTAGAATTAGCTAATCTTCATTAATTGATGCTCTTGTTTATACGGACCACGGTAAATACCAAGGAGTAAACTCTGTACCACTTCATTAAATTTAGAATTTAGCAAGTAAGGTATGCAAAACTTTCTAATTAGTTGCTTCCAGGTTAAGAAATTTATGCACTAATTTGATATTCTACTTCGCTTACCCCACTATGCAGCTTCATATACACACCCCGAAATCTTAAATTCTCATCCCCAGGTTAAACTCAACCATCTTCTCCTCGGTAACATGATTTACTTGCTGATGATTTTAGTTCGCTCTTGCGAATTTTCCTGAGAAGTATTTCAGCACAGGAATTTGTAAAACATCTTATTTTCTCCTCCAAGTAAGTGAAAGATTATTATTATGTTACGTATAATAAATAAGTTAAGTTTTTAGTAATCGACGATTTCGATTCATATTCATTATATTTTAACGTAGTTAATAAGACACAAATAAAAGTAACTCAAAATATTGTATTTAAGATATCGTAAAAATTTTTCACATCTCTTTCAACTGTAACAAAATCAAATTCAATTTTCATTAACTTGTTTGTAACTTGTACGCTTCTCCAAGTATATTTAGAATGATCATGTCAAGGAGGGTGAGATGGGCATGTCATGTAGCACGAATGGAGGAGAGGAGAAATGCATATAAGATATTGGTGGGAGAGCCGGAAGGAAGGAGACCACTGGGAAGACCAAGGCGTAGGTGGGTGGACAATATTAAAATGGATTTCAGAGAGATATGATGAGATGGTACTGATTTGATTGATCTGGCTCAGGATAGGGACCGCTGGAGGGTTCTTGTGAACACGGTGATGAACCTCCGGGTTCCATAAAATGCTAGGAATCTCCTTGTGTAGCTGCAGAATTGGCGGCTCCTCAAGAAGGGCTCAGCTCCATGAGTGAGTGAGTAACCTGTTTGTATAGGCCGCGTCATAGCTCAAGCAGTTAGTCTCTGGTTTCCCACCGCGGCGGCCCGGGTTCGATCCCGGGTCTGGTCAAGTGGGATTTGTGGTGGACAAAGTGGCGCTGTGGCAGGGTTTATCCGAGGACTTCGGTTTCCCCTGCCAATCTTCATTCCACCAATTGCTTCACAATCACTCTCACCTATCATCTGGGGCTGGTACAATAGGCCAGAAGTGGCCTCAGTACGAGGGACTTAGTCCCAGCCCACTAGCAATAAAACACATTTTTTGTATAATGTGTTTTTTTTATTTATACAGCAAAGATTTTCTCGTACTTAATTACTTAAGGACCTGGCCATGAAGCAGTATGGGAGGGTAGAAGTGTAGCTTCATTATGCTTGACATAGGCTCTAGATGGAGATCAGTGGTCAGCTTCACGCCCCGGTCATTTACTCCAGAGAAAATGACCCCCGGTACCCATTGGACAGGAGACTATTTTATTTTATGTAGTAAATATTACCTTCACATAAAAGTACTGAGCTTCTCCGAAACTTACGGTACTGGAACCAGCTTCTGCTGGAGGACAGAAGCTTAAACACGCGAAGAAGTAACGCTATGGGGGAGTCTGCACTTGGGCAACACGTCATTGCAGTATTCGGAAGGGAAGAGACTTGACAGAGTAAACCAAGAACCTTGTCATGCTCGCGTATTCATTACTGAGGAATTGTGAAACAAAACTGATTTTCTAAAAATTTTGTTGTTTCGTGCGGTATTTATGAAAAATAAATTTTATTGGTGCGGCTCTCCCGTTTTCCTCCGGCAGCAGTTTTTCAACTGTTCATTCACTG
Organism: Cryptotermes secundus; assembly: GCF_002891405.2. Classification (NCBI taxonomy): domain Eukaryota; kingdom Metazoa; phylum Arthropoda; class Insecta; order Blattodea; family Kalotermitidae; genus Cryptotermes; species Cryptotermes secundus. The sequence goes on along the minus strand of NW_019724588.1, from coordinate 1,969,293 downwards.
ACCTTGATGGGTCGCCGAGAAATCAGTGAACTTCGCTTGTGTAAACAGAAGTTAAAGCTGTTCAAACTTCTACGGCTTCTTCTGAGAGGCCTGTAACAAACAAACACTTTCGTGTCCTAATGGATATCCAATAAAAACTTAAAGACATTACGAAGAAAGGGAGCCGTTTTGCGCTCTTGAATTTAGGTGAGGTTTTAATCACGATCTGAACAGGATGCCTGAGAATTTTCTTTCAATTGGACGTTAATAAATTATGTCTCTTTTAATTTTGTGACAAAATATTTCGTAAAAGTAAAGTAAAGGCATCCCTGTAACAGGCCGTGGAGGTTCATAGGGTTATGAGATGTTGAGGTTCCCTAATTTTCTAGACAATCGGCTCAATAGATGGCGGTAAGTTTGCCAGCCTTACGCGCCGGCCACCCTTTACCCCGAAGAATATTCCAAGAAAGAGAGCCGTTTTGTGCTCTTGAATCAAAGGTGAAGTTTTAATCACGATCTGAACAGGATGCCTGGGAATTTTCTTTCAACCAGACCTTATTAAATTTTGTCTTTATTTATTTTTGTCTCAAAATATTTCGTAAAAGTAAAAAAAAGTAAAATAAAGGATCCCTGTAACAGGCCGTGGAGGTTCATAGGGTTGTGAGATGTTGAGGTTCCCTAATTTTCTAGACAATCGGCTCAATAAATGGCGGTAAGGTCGTCAGCTTTACACGCCGGCCGCCCTTTACCCCCAAGAATATTCCTGGTACTCATTTCTGTTAGTGGCTGAGTCGACTCCAGGGCCGTATTGCGTCTGGAAGGATTAGGTCAGCTGAAACATTCCACCTAATCGGGATTCGATCCCGGCTTTTAGCATAGTGCATCTGGAAGGATTAGGTCAGTTGAACACCCACAATGATCTCATCAGGAATCGAACCCGCGACATTCAGACTTGTAGCAAAGTACTCCAAACAATTAGTTACCGCGTGCACTGGAGATGCTCGTAATACACAAGAAAGGTACACCAGAAATTGGCAGTGACGTGCTCAACAGAGCTACATTAAAGGCAGAGAATTTGGCTAAAAAATTTACATTTAGAAATGTCTTCGAATAGAACGCAGATTTTTACACATTATTTCCATCCCTTACTTTAATATGTATTTCAAAACAAGAGTCATCCCTGCTAAGTTAACTTCATGGAACGTTGCGGTAACGATGGAGAAAAATAATAGGAAACGGGGAAGAGGAAGGATGAAGTAAGAAAAGCCGAGATGCAGAGAATGCNGGGGGGGGGGGAGTCTTGTAATTCAAACTACTAAAACTTCGATTCTTAATCTCGCTGAAAGCTTTTCTGGTCTCCAGTTGGCGGAGAGTACGTCGGGAGGCGGTGTTTGTTTTAGACGTGGGGCCAATATGTTGAATAGTGCAGGGAAACACGTGCAAAGTAACTATAAGGTGGAGGCAGTGGAACTTGCATGCTAAGGGAGTGCAGCAAGGAATGGTGAAAGAGATTGTTTTTAAGAAGAAGAAGAAGAAGAAGAAGAAGAAGAAGAAGAATGGTGGAGGAAAGTGTTGTATTGCGATCCAATGAAAAGCCCGTCAGATTGAGAACTACAATGCCCTAGTTTTTATTTCCATCTCTTGTTTCCAGCTCTCTGGGATGTATAGACAATGAAGTGCTGAAAAGAGAAATGAGATGGAAAAAGGAAACTTGTTTTATTTCTTGCTCTCCTTCCTCCACACCAGATTCGTTTCCTACTCGACTTTGTAAGTGGGTGTTACCTAAAGATTAAAACACATTTACATCGTAACAGACATTTCAGTGTCGTTCAACTGACTATATTTCCTTTCCTCTTTCATGTTACTATAAAGCAAGACAATTTGCACCTCTCTTAAAAAGCCCATTAAAAGAAACTTAAAATTTTCTTCATTCCAAGCTCTCTCTCAATTCTGTTTTTTTTTTCAATTCCGTTTAACCTAGAAGTAAATTTAAGAGTTATACCACAAGTTGCTCTATACCAGTTAGTGTTAGGAGTTACAGTTCACGGTGTTACAGGATTATTATGCCCATTATTAAGTTTGTAGCAACTGCAACTCTAATAAACATGCTGATGGTTGCACGTCTGTAGACTAAACTGATGCGGTCCCTGTGATTGCTTTGGATACTATTATGCATCCTTAACGACTAACCATAAATCCAAAACCTACACTGCATTCTTTACGCAACTCAAATGTAACATATATTTTAATTCAAATATAGTAAATGTAATAAAATTATACAGATTGGTAGTAATTAAGTAAATATAACAGAAGTAAATAATGCACTTACTTTGCTCTAAAAGAGTAACGTAATAATTAACCCTGTGTAGTGTAAAAACATACCCCGAACTAGGGTACAATGTTATATTACGCAGTCATAAAGAATTGTAAATATAAAATTCATTATGGAGATCATGTGAAAACCTTCAGTTTCAAGGCCAATGATGTCACTAGTAGTGTGCACCAGTGTTCTTATATGTACAATACTCTGGTTGAGGCGCTATGCTACAAGCCGGAAGGTCGCGGGTTCAAGTTCCGATAAGGTCACTGGATTTCTTTCAACTGACCTAATCCTTCCAGCCGCACTATGATCCTGGGGATCACTCAGCCTCTAACAGAAATGTGTACAAGGAATTAATTAAATAATTTTCCTGGGGAGTAAAGCGCGGCCGGCGCTGACAACCTTACCGCCATCTTTGGGCCGACTGTCTAGATAATGTGGGACACTCAACGTCTCACAAACCTACTGGGCTTCACGGCCAGTTACACGGAGAGATTTACTTTCTTTTTACCCTCAAAATAAAAAAATCACGAACGAATTTGCAAAAAACTAGCCACGGTCTCCCCTAATATTTATTTAAACAATTTCCTTTATACAGGGAATATAACTGCTTATTAAGCACTTAAGGCTTATTAAGTAAGAAATTGCTTATTTCCTTTGTAAGATTTGAGGGTTTCAAGGCGTTGACTATGAAGAACGTCGTCTTCTGGAATGCGAAGCCGTGTAGATCTTGCGTGAACCGACGTTTCGGAGGAACGCATCGCCTCCATGTTCAGGATACGATGGAGGTGATACGTTCCTCCGAAACGTCAATTCACACAAGATCTACGCGGCGTCACATCCCAGAAGACGTCATTCTTCATGCTTATTTCTTGTTTTGCCAACTTTAAACTTTCGGCCACGATAGGGCCAGTGAAAGGGTAGGGGGGGGGGGGTTCAAGCAAGGCCGCACACCTCATCACTCTTTATACACGCTAACTAGTAAAGAAGAAAGCACCCTCATCCTAAAAAGTAAATACGTTTGTTTTGCGATCATGAATTAAAACGTGCCTCACTAATAATGGCGAAACAGAAGCTGTGAATTTGGAGAGTTTAGATTTTCAAAATAATGCAGAAGTACCCTGACAAGCTCCGAAACCACCTAATCTCCTCTTCAATAGGCATGGGGGGATTTTCTACTGTGTGTAACGAAGTCGAGGTGTGAAGCTAAGTACTCATCACCATCTAATGCTGGGATTTACTTAAAAGCATTTCTCGTGTGAACGTATACTTAGCAATATCCGACGATAAGTCATTAGAAAACAGAGCAAGTCATGTGAATATTTTTATATAAAAAATGAAACGTTTCTTTGCAGAATAGTGGGAGGGATGGTTCTTTCGTAATCTTATTATAAGTTCAATATAGAATGCGCTTGGGATCAATTCAAATCAAATTCAAATAAAAAAGTTATCGAAACTCTAATAACTAATCTTATTTTTTGTAACGCTGAACACGTAGAGTTTGTTATATTTCATCAAACTTCTCCAACAACAAAATTACCTGTCAAAATTACGGCCGCTGAACTCTATACCAGCCCGAATAATCTGACAAAAATTATAATCCCTTAATGGACTGAAACGATCAGTACAGAACCAATCACTTTAAAAACTAACAAAGGCCAATTTGTTTCATTAATTCCAAATGTACACTTTATACCCAACAGATAACGTTCTTGTTACAGTACTGGGCATGTAACTACGTATTCTGCTTGATAATTCGGAGACAATTGCAATTTGGATTGTCAAACAGAGTTGACCGCAGTCCATTAGACAAAGATTAATTTGTATCTCGTGAAACAAGTTTCACATACACGTAAGAGCATTGCAAGCAAAACGCAATCATCAAAGAGAAGTTGTACACTGCGCCTCCACTCAGCGAGAGGGTGGAAGAGAGCAGGCCACAGACAGGCCATACGAGTACGCGAAATTATTCCAGACAGACCCTCACAGTGGAAAGAGACAAACACATGAAGAATGTGTGCTTGAAATCCAAGCAATCGACCCTCGTAGTCATCAAATACGGGATATTATTGCGGTAGATGTATGAAGCAGCTAATTTCATAACATTTCTCTAACAAATTTTCTATACAAATTACAAAGGGTGTTACGTTACAAAAATATGTATGATATAAATGAATTATATTTTTTCATAAAATCATGCACATAGAGGGAAGTAATGAAAAAACGTAGCAATTAAATCAAAACTAGACAAACAAATATTACAGATTCGACAATAAATAAAATAAACACATGCCAAAACACTATTAAATAACCAAACAAAACTTAAACATTATTTCAAACTACGGGCCTATATAAATATTATATTAGACGCAGAGTTTTAACCACGTTAATACAATCCTCGTAAGGATGAAAATCTAATAATTCAATATGAATATCCAGAATATGATTCGTTGAGAACAGTTCTAATAATATCCTACTAAATCCGTCTCAGCCGAACTTCCAAATACTACAGAAATATTATATATATACATACTTTCTTTTTTCTTAGAATGATCGATACTACGACCTCATTGAATGCTGACCTTTCTTCCTGGGACACCCTGTGTATTTATTTAGAAATATGTATGTATATATATATTTACCATCTCGTTTAAATTATGACTATCTCTGAGACGCAGAGTCCTTATAGAAAAGTCGATAGTTGCTCTTCTGGACAAGAAATTCAGCAGCGTCTTTAGGACCCAAGGGTTCAATAGTACTCGTATATCCTCAAGGTGACCCACTTCATGTATCTATTATCCTAACATCTGACATGTAAGTAGGTAGATTCTTCAGAGTTCTGACGATGGTGTGTCACAATCTGTATTGCTGGGACATTAGACTCTGTTCATTGTGCAGTATTCTAAAGCACGCGACGTTTCGGAAATTGTATGTGTTTCCGTTCTCAGGTGGGGGGATGGGAGACACTTACTGTTTCGGGTCCTTAAGAAAGAATTAAGCTAAATCACTGGACCGAGGTTAGCTATTTCTTAAAGACCGAACAGAGTAGGTGTCTCCCTTCCTTTACCTGAGGAATGAAGGAGATCAAGATTCCGAAATGCCGTGTTCTTTAAAATACCCGAAGATGGACAAAGTCAAAAACACACTAATCCCAAATACAATTTTCTGATTGTAAATAAATTATGGTTCTGATTCTTGAAGACCTGTCAATCTAACATATTAACATGTTACTTTTGTTCCTTCCTGTTGCTGACCTCACGCAAACCACCGCTTTATATTTACTCTATGGGTCTAATATACTTGGAAGCGCAGAGTTAGTACAAAACTGGAAATAAATTAAAGTTGTTGCTGATTCTTATGCAGTAACATATTCCCAACAACGCAATCTGTACTGAAACCACACAGTAATCACTCAGGGCAAAACCGCAATACAAACCCACATCAAAGGCGAGGACATAGCACTAGCTTCAAACCCCAGCCCTTTGAATAGTCTACCCTTTCCCGAACAACAATCCCCAAGCCCCCCCCCCCCTTTCAACATATACTATTTGACTGCAACAGCAGCCCTTAAACTACAGCGCATATGCACGCAGGCCGACCAATGAAATGAAGCCTTATACTGTGACGTACCACAACTTCAATTTCCCCTCACCTCACAGTACCCAGAAAGGAATGATAGGTTTTTAATTGAGGTTTAATTTCGAACCCAAAAAGGAAAGGGTATTCGAATGTGTGGAAGAGAACAATAGGTACGGAATCAAATATTGTATTGGCAGGGAAAGCAGCCATCCTGGGGACTCTCTAAGCTTCAGCAGAACTGCAACCGTTTCTCCTAAGTGGCGGGGTTCATTAGAAAGCAGAATTTCATAGAAACAATGTCTACGGATTACATTTTATTTGAAAAAACATCTGCTTTTCGTCTTAACAACAAGCATCAAGCACAACGCTGAGTAACAACCGTACTATGGTTAGCGTAGAATGATCGAGCAATTAAAAAGCCTTTCAAATGAACAGAGGCGGCTAAAGCCATACCGTGCAAGGAAACGAGAAATTCCGTCCCTATCAGCGTTCTTAAAATTTCGTTACAATACGTAACACGAAGTTTCCATGCACTTCCCAGAAAGACAATTTTATTTACACGTGTAACATGTTTACATTACTGATCTTCACGATATGAACAGGAGAGTCGAGCAGCAGAGAGTAGCAGCGCAGTCTAAAGGTTCAGCCACGCAGAGCGCTACGCTATGTTCGCTACGTACGCTACGTACTCTGTGTACACTCTGCGACTCAGGTAACATAGGGAACATAGCGTACGTAGCGTACGGAAGTCTGTGTGGCCAGTCACATTGGCAATAAAGGGAGATATTTTTCTGTTCGTATAGCGAACGTAGCGTACATAGCGTGCGTCGCGTACGTAGCGCTCTGTGTGGCCGAACCTTAAAGCACGTACCGTCTTCGCTCGCTCGAACATTGGGGTCGTGGGTTTCAGTCCCTTTACAGGCATGGATGTCTCTGTACATTTATTTTGTGTTTGTGTTGTTCTGTGTGTATGTAGCGGCCTTGCGTTGGGCTGATCCCTCGTCCAAGGAATCCTACCGACTATGTATAGGATTAAGAAACTGAAAAAACGGCCGAGGTCCAAAAGGCTGTACAGCCATAGAGATAAAATGAAAATCGACAAAAGATCGACAGATTTCTTTTATCGTAGGAAAACAAAAACAGCAGGCTTATAATATTCGCCATCCCTGAAATGACATCATCTCAAACGGTAGCGTTGTTAGCCTGCGCTGTCACGTCGGCCCTGAGATTACGTCATCAGAGAGGGAAAACGTAGAGGAACGTGTGACTGCCTCACCAGAGCTGTGTGCGCCTATGTAGGTTTATTGAGCGACTGTATCCTTGATATCAGGAGAGCTCTGTATCACTTGCTGTAACTCCTTGAATGCATCGAGCCAAAGAATACAGGAAGTTTTAATCCCTTTCCAAGTCAAAGTATAGAAGCAATTTCGAGCTCAGTGCTTAAACTGCAGATTCTTGTCCCCGAGAGAAGATGAATTAAATTGCAGAGTGCGAGATTCGGCACCATCGCTGCTTTAACAAGATTATAGTTTAATTTTGTTTTTAAATTCGCTTGGGGGGGGTGGAGTCCAACTGGGCCCACTCGGCACGGCGACCACTCATTGGCCTATTGTACCTGCCCCGGGTTATGATGATGATGGAGAATTTGGTGGAATGAAGACTGGTAGGGGAAACCGAAGTACTCGGATAAAAACCTCCCCAGCGCCACTTTGTCCACCACAAATTTCACTTGACCAGACCCGGGATCGAACCCCGGCCGCCGCGGTGGGAAGCCAGCGACTAACCGCTTGACCTATGGCGCGGCCAAGATTATAGTTGCTCCGTGTAGTTTAGAGTATAAGTACTAAAGATTCGAAGGAAACAGCTGCCTCTGTCTGCGGTGAAGAAGGAGGCAGAAGGTGAGTTCGAACCGTGGATACCTATCTACTAAACTTCTTGACGTTACATCATAGAAAACCGTAATCTTAAGAGTGTGAAGGTACATTTAAGTTTTTATGAATTGGGTTCTTTGATATTTGTAATGCCTTAATGTTCTCGATCGGAAATTATTACAGACACAAACGTGCTTCTGCATACATAATCACACTGTTGCAGAGCTAATTCCTCTATATATGTACATCAGTCTGCACGGAGTTATATATTACTTTTCTTTGGATTTCGTTTTTTATGTATCTGAATGGTGTACAGAGCAGCATTTGAGGCAATCCATATATCTTACTTCACTTTCGTGTAAGTAGCACTTAAAATTGAACGTCGATAAGGAACTATGTATTTAATAGTTTGACGAATGCCGTCTTCTAGGATGTGGCGCCGTGTACCTCATTCTGCAGCCATCTGCTCACGATGGTTCCTCGTTCGCGGATTTTTCCACCCTGAAGATGGAGGCGATACATTTCTCCGAAACGTCGGTTAACACAATATATACACGGTGACACGGCCAAGAAGACGGCATTGTTCATTGTCACCGCCGTGAAAAACTCAAATCTTACATATTTAATAATTTATTTTCATCATTACTATCTGTAAGTAATAAAAATATAAAATTTTAAATAAATTAAAATGGTGACATACTGAATCAACCACTGCCTAAAGTAGAATAATTAAATCGCTGTTTACTGGAAGGAAAGAAAACTAAGCAAGTTCATATTTACTTGGTAGGGGCCCCGCTCCGCGTAATCACAAACCAATCGCAGGACCCAGCGCTGAATAAGTGCAAACTTCTTATTTGGAGTTACTTTACACAAGCAAATGGAGGCACACTAATGCTGGAAGGCATACCTGCTACCAGAATTGCTGTCTGTTATCATAATCTCGCACAGCACCATAACGCTTGTGTTGTTTTGATAGATATATACTCACTCTGTTTACCGAACATGGCGTCAGTCCTCGAACACTTACCTGAAACAAAAGAAAATAATGTATACTAAGGTACAAGCAGGAGAATTACACACCACACGCTGCTACGGAATAAGGAAAAGGAGGTTTGAAAACAAATTATGCTGCCCTATAGCAATACTCATATTTAATTTGTCACTGAAAAAAATTACAATATTGTCTGATGTAATTTAATATTTTTACTTTACGAAATCAAAGACACTAACATAACTTCGTATGAAACTTTGATTGTAAAAGGAAATTCAATAGCTTACAGTGTGAGTCACGTCGCCCCTGAAGATGACCTAAGCGACAGAAAGGTTTGGGACTTAAGATAATATCTGATATGCTGTATCTTGTTATTAAATTCATGTACATTGTGTCACAATCAATTTCCGTAAGATCAACTTTAAAATCGCACCTCACCTTTCCTGACTTGATAACACTAATAATATTTGGTGAAGGATTTAAATTATAAACCTCTGGATTACCACATCCAACCTCCTGTTATCACCACTTCTTCCGCGAAAACATCCATCTCAGCACTCGATTCGCACACATCCTCAGTGTACATTTTTTCTTGGAAGAGCTTTAGGTCCGCATAAAATTATATATTAAAATATATTTTTGTGTACAATATTTAAAAATTCGTGATGATGGTACAATAATAAAAATATATTTGTTGGACACCATCCGACGTTTTATTTTTATTGGACACGACGTTTCAGAGGCCGAACTCTGCCTCCTGTAAAAAGCCTTCTCCGTTTGGCACAATCGATAGACAGACATATTGACAATTTCTATCGATTGGGCCCCTAATGTAGGGTTTTTAACTGAAGAGGGAGACAATCTAGTCTTCTAAACGTCGTTTCAAATAAAATTTACAGTGATGAATAACACCAAAAAGGCTGATCATAATACAATTCTGTATATTTTAATTTTCGCAGAAACCATCGGAGAACGGAACTGCATTGAATTGAGGGCGAAGCTAGTAACTGAAAAGGATTCTTGCAAATAACTACTACTAATTCGAGGTACCACACCCCGGAACACGACATGATTTTTATTTGCAAGTTGGCAGTACATTTAGAATATGTACAGAACACTCGAAAGTTCATTCTGAAAGTGGCGTGTCCCCGAACAGGTGATGTGTCGCAGCCTTGGGGGAGAAGTTGACGGATGGCAACAATTTCCGGGCGTTCTCAGGGGTCCATCATCAAAGTGAAGGAAGCAGAGGAAGTGCGCAGAGACAGTGATGAACTATGAGAGAGTAAGAAAAGGCAGAGAGGGAAATAGTAAAGAATATGTAATATTCATACTACGGTTCCAGTCGTTAGGTCATCATTCTTTCATTATTGACACTTTCCCCATTAACTTTAGTATAGTGTTAAAAGAGTCCTACATTTCACACTGTAATATGGAACAGCGTAAACATTTTCTGTGGGAGGAACAGTTCATCAATTCGTTTAACAGAACTATAGTAGTTCTCTCCCTTATATATCAATAAAATATTTCAAACTATGGAAATCTATGGTCGCGCTACATATGAAATACCGTCTATCTCTTACACATAGCCATATAAACTTCTATGTATCAGTAATTTTATTGCACTCGTAAATAAAGAAATGATAAAAAGGGATGCAAAACGAACAAAGAGACAATTTAAAAATGGATACAAGCCAAACGACCAAAAATCTATTGTTACGTGAGAAATGCAGTTGACTGGGGAGCAATTTCGAAATGTTTTTAAGTGCGTTGTAAAGGGGAACGCGTGAGGGGGAAGGCCGAGGTTGGGAGAAGAAAGAAAAAGAAAAACTAAAAACTGCAACGCTTCCATTTGGTTAATGAAAAACATCGTCTGTTTAAGCCTCCTCAAGCTCTTCCATTTCTTCCCTTACTCTGCTTTTGGTTACTAAAAATCTCACATTAAACCCCATTTACCGTTTCACTTCCTTCCACCCCAAAAACAATATCCTCTCTTTTTCTAAACAGCTTTAACTTGGGGAAAATTTCTACTCACGTTTTATCGATGTACTAAAAATTCATTCCCTTCTTCCTGTGCCCCTTCCTCTCCTAACCAGCTTCCGCTTTGAGTTGAAGATAACACAGTTCCAACCCCTTCTGCAACTTCAAGTGGTTTCGTCGTTAATTTTGTACCTGACTGAGTAATAATACTTTGAACAGCTCTTATAAGAACTCTGATAAGCCCCTCAATGAGCTATCCAAACATACAGGCTAACTTGTTACATACTGTGTCTCGATTATACACAGAGATATGCTCTTTGCACAAATGCCATCAAAAGTTTCATTTGGCTGGATAGGGAACTTAGCTGCCCGGCACAAAACGTTCTTCTGTATGAAAGAATCTGACAGAGAAGTTAGTGTCATAAGAGAACACTTATATTAACATTCGAAGCAGGAAGTCTCACAAGTACGCTTGAAACCAAAATATTGCATCGAGCAAAAATACTTCATGTATCTTGGCTTCCGTGTTTCAAGTTGAGGAGATTAAGTTGCTGAATGACCCTTATCCCGTCAAGTTGTTCATAGGGAAGAATGGTTAATTGAAACAAGTTTTAAAAAGTCAAGCAATTCAATGTAGTAGTTCTCCATAGGAATTTTATACTGAATTGCGGAGAGGTTATCACAGAACAATAAATGCTGTCCATAAATTTAAAGAGAATTTTTATTACTGAAAAATTACGACGCCTACTTAAAAGGGTCTGAAATGAGATTCAAACAATGAGTTCATTTCGTATATACTTTATCAGTTATAATTAAGTACCACTGAAAAGTTGATTATTTAAACTATTTCGAAAATGACTGGAAGTTCGTTTAAAAATAACACACAATGATGAATAACACATTAAACCACAGAATTGTTATTATTATTATTTAATATATGTATATTTATTCTCACTACATCATGGTTGCCGTGACTGCTCAAATTGAACTGTAATTAGAAATACTCTTTCCTCCTACTGATAGCACCGTAGTCGGTCTATATGCCGTTAAGTTTGCACGTAAATAAATAAAAACTGAACTGAGTGGAATTATTATTGTTACTGTTACTGTTATTTGTATGGTTACCGTCTTAATAATGTGCTTTACCTTGTTTTGTTTTGTCTATTTGCTCGTAGTTACTTTATAAAGGGCTTTTGGGCTGATAAATAAGAAGGCAAATAAATAAAAAATGGAAGGGAAATATTATTAGCATCATGAGATGTCACATATTAGTAACGGCATATTTCAGTAAAGTGCACAGTGAACAAGAAAGTGATGGTTGGAGAATGAGAAAGAAAGGACTGGAAGTTAAAACAGAAAACCAGGATATACCTCCCAGAAGAACTTTGACTGGACTTTGTGCCCTCGAATACTAATCGCGCTCTGTTTCCCAGCTATGTTTGTACTCACTGGACTGTTGAGCCGCTTCAAGAATCTTTATAAAATTCTTCAAAATGTTCTGATTATGATACTTTACGGAGACTTTTGATAAGTCTGAAACCGTAAATGTGCGGTTCAGCGTTCATATACCTGTACATGTACGTCTTAGAGAACATAACGCTTCACTCAGACTAATAGCATATATAAATCAGTAACTTCCTCCGATAATTTGCATTTATTAATATTTTTCGTTGAAATCGACAGTCCATTTGTACATTCAAAGTAAATTTATCTCTGTAACAGGCTTTGGAGACCTACAGGGTTGTGAGAGGTTGGGGCTTCCACATTTTCTAGACGATCGGCTCACAGATGCGTAAGGTTGTCAGCCTTACGCTCCGACCGCCCTTTACCCACCAGGAAGATTCCTGATACTCATTTCTGTTAGAGGCTGAGTCGACATCAGGGCCATAATGCGGCTGAAAGCATTAGGTAAATTAAAAAAAAACGCCTCATCGGGACTCGATCCCGTGAGCTTCCGGCTTGTAGCATAGTGCCTCAACCAACTACGCTATCGAATAGCCCCAATTCGTATATTTAACTGAATAAAACAGAAGGTAAAGTGCCCAGAACACTGACAAGAGCGATATTTTAAGCATGTACTGAGTTTATGTTTTAGAAGCGGGAAAGTTGAGTTCAAAAGCTTAACTACCATCAATCTCGGGATTCCAACGTTCGGGAGGACTTACCAACAGGGCTTAAGAGCCGAAAGATGCTTATTCATATCTAGGATTAACAAGTACGTGATGCTTCTCCACTCTCCAAAGTCTAAGAAACTATCAAATAAACAAAAATGAAGGCAAGGTTCCTGCATCGCAAGAGAAGTCAGTCATTATGTTTCTAGGGCTTACCATGGCCCACCTAGAGAGGGCTTAAACATTCTCTAGTATGATAGAGTAGGCCCTTGTTTTGCTAGCTCATTTCCTTTTGTGCTGTTTGGAAGAGAATCTGCACTTGTGAGAAATGGTTAGCAAACCGGCGTAGGAAAACCCGGTAGAACTCATAGAGGGTTCATGACAAACAATGGACGACCCCGTTTACGACGAAGTAGACTGGTACAGTTTCCGGTAATCCTCTTGACGTCATGGAAAAGACAGGAATTGCGTTGAGGTTTGAGAAAGAAGAGCGGGAAGGAAGATCACTTGGCTGTTGGGGGTGAGGTGCACGGAAATTACTGGTAGGAGACAGGATAAGGGTAGGAGGGTTGTTCATGATGGAACTAAGGATACTTGATCACGGCAGGAAACAGGGATCTCAAACTTTTGGTGTCTATATTTAGAGTCAAATAAATTTAAAACTTAACATTTAATTTTATAATAACTTCTATTTCGTCAGTTTCATTCCACATGTTTAGTTTGTATTTCATATATATTTAAAAAAAAAAGATAGTACTGCAGAGTTCCTTAATATTGCGTTACAAATTGTTCATTAAAATGTCTCGAATGACAGCAGTATCAATTTTATATCACCAATTTTGTTCATATGGCCCACCTCAGTAGACGCAAATCTGTCATTGCAATAATAAAGCTTTAACAGTAATTTACGAATGTCAGACCCTCCGGAGACTGGTTATTGTATCCGAGGTTTCCGTATTTATCTCCATTAAAATGAAACAAATGCCAGGAAAATGGGTGAAGCCAGACCACGCATATTTTTCAACATTTTGTTCACCATATTATTTACTTATCATCTTACAAGTTCAATGATTTGTATCCGGACCTATTAAGACTTCGTCAAATAAACAAACAGCAAAGAAACTCATTCACTCATGGAGCTGAGCCCTTCCTCAGAAGCCGCCAATACTGCAGTTACTCAAGAAATTCCCAGGATTTTAAGGAACCCGAAGGTTAATTACCGTGTTTACAAGAGCCACCCACTGGCCCCTATCCTGTGCCAGATCAATCCAATCTATACCATCCCATCCTCTCTAAGATCTATTTTAATATTGTCAACCCACCTATGTCTTCGTCTTCCCAGTGGTCTCTTTCCATCTGGCTTTCCCACCAATATTCTATATGCATTCCTCTTCTTCCCATTCGTGCTACATGCCCTGCCCACCTCATCCTCCTTCATTTGATCATTCTAATTACACTTGGAGAAGAGTACAAGTTATGTAGCTCCTCATTATGCAGTTTTATCCAACCTCCTGTCACTTCATCCCTCTTTGGTCCAAATATTCTCAACACCCTGTTATCAACACCCCTTATATGTGACAATATGAAAATTTAGCCCTAAAATTTATATATAATATAAAGTAAAATAAATAAATATACCCACTTATCTACGTATTCCATAGCCTAAGAACTGGCCTTATTTCTGAAGTTACTTGTTAGCTGACTTCCTTTCCTTAGACAGAAAACAAGCTTACGAGATCACGATACTGCCTATATGTTGTCTGCATGTCTCATCTCAACCTTGGAACTTGAAGACCGATTGTCACGGAAGCTAGAAGTCACCCCCAATTAACTACAGCCAGTAACAACGACATGAGGAACGGGCGAACTCGTGGGGGGGGGTAACAGTAACACCGCTCACTATAATTCCTTGACATTATTCACAGTAACAGACTTTCGAAAGTACGCAGCTTGTGTCAGGATTATATGGTGACATGACGCCCGAAAACCGGAATAGCAAAGTCAGAATAGATGTTCATTGCTAGGCAACGACTGCAAGCAACAATCGAGTAACTTACAGTGCTATGCACCGGCAGTGTAAACACGCCTTCCAACAGCAGAGGGGCTGTTTTCTGCGCGGTTCATGCTAAGTTGTTATAAGGAATAGTTCAACTGAAAAGAACTGAGCCGAGTTGTGAGATGCCAGACTGCCAGGACATGAGCTTGAGAGCAGAGGAATTAAGCTGAGTCGAGTCTTCGGAATTGGCAGCAGCAGAATAATGGCAACAAAGTAATTAGGCTGTGAAAAGAAGACTTCATGTGTGATTTGAAGTAAGTCAGACTGTTATAAATCCGTTGCCAGGATACAACTAGCGAAGACTGAGAACCATAGTGTGTGTGTAGCGGTGAACTGGTGTCCGTAGAAGAGCGATAGAGCTGTATTTCCTGTAGTTTCGAATGTCGTGTATAAGATGTCAATAAATCCAATTATCAAATCCCAAACCCGTCTTATATGTCACGAACACCCCCAAATTGCAATATGTAGCAACAACGCGACAGCCGTAAGAATATTTTCTTTAGCTTTCGGCTTTATGACAATAGTTAATTAAATGAAGGAGCTGAGTATTTAAATTTTGGTACCGACATAAATCATTAACATATCTCCATCCTGTATTGAAACACGTTTAGTAGGGAAAAAATTACAGAAAAATGATGATACGAAACTTTGAGCTTATATGCGACAGATTCAACGTAGAGAAAACCTGTACTGCGTAATAATTTCCTTATAAAAATAAAATGACAACAGAGCAACGTACATGTGCTGGACTTTAAATATAAGTATGCAAGATGAAAGTATATTTCATAAAGTCTGCTCGAAATCCCTTGCTAGGATAGCACTCCGTTTTTTAGGTGCTACACACGCCCGTCTCCTTACGATTCTCTATGGAGAATAATTGTTAACTTTTGTCTGCTTGTACAGTTCACATCACGGTTTTCTTCCAAGACAACATCATAGCCGTGTGAACAATTGGAGGAATGGGAGGGGGAGGGTGGAATCACAGGCTTACAGCTGAATTCCCGGTCTTGACTTTGACACTTCGACATACTAAAAAAAAAAATACTGCCATATCACCGACCTTGAAGACCTGATTAAGCGACTCCATGAAGCTGAGTCCTTCTTCACAAGCCGCCAGTCGCTCAACTACTCAAGAATTTCCTACATTTTACTAAACCCGAAGGTTCATTCCCGTGTTCACAAGAACTCTCTACTGGTCCCTACTTTCAGGTAGCTCAATCCAGTTCATACCGCCCCAAAATATCTGTGTAAGATTCATTTTAATATTATCCTCTCACCTACGTCTGTCTTCTTAGCGGTCTCTATCCTTCTGGATTTTCCACAGAAGTTCTATACGCATTACTATTATCCCCATGAATGTCACATGTCCTATCTATCTTATCCTCCCTAACGTGATCATTGTAATTATATCTGGTGAAGAGCGTAAGTTCTTGTAGGCCTATATTATGCTCATTGTCTTCCAATTAGTGTCAAAATATTTATACCACCTTGTTTCCTTATACACTGGGATGAAACGACTTGTAAAATATCTTATAGATTAAGGTAGACAGGAAAATAATAATAAAATAAGAATACATACATATAATCACGAAACGTCCGTCCGTCTACTCCGCTTTGTTCCGCCAAAATGAGTGTCGCAGAAGAATTAGCGAAGACAAAGGATGCTCCTCTTGTAAAGATGACATCAGAGAAGTTATTAATTTCGCTCTTTCATGCATAGGTTCGAGTTCAGGCCAAATTCTTTCCAAATTATTTGCTCCATAAGAAAATATAGCGTTGATAATAACACAGGGTACTCACCTCCGAACGTTTCACAGTAACCATGGTAACGAAATGCATTGGAACCATAACGGCAAAGAGTACGAAAACTTTGTACATTTTCTAGCAGCCATGGTAACGGAACGCACTTACACGAGAGTATGGTATGATGCGGTTTCATATTCTTCTCCTTAACAAGCCTCAGTTCCCTTTGTTCTTACCGTTCTAATGCAATAACACACATTCCTTTACTTCATATACAAGATTACGAGACGTAACGAAGTTTCGGCGAAGGACCTAGTAAAAGCTCAAGTTTGCGCTAAAATATGGAGTGGTGTATTTTAGTTTTTACGTCCCTCAGCTACCTGTTCTAACAGTTATATGTAACTCAGTACGATTCTATGTATGTGAAGTTCAGAAGTCATGTAGTGTTTGTGTGTGAATACAGTTTTCTTTATACGTCGTGCGCAAAAATATTCTTATTCTGAAGATGAAGTGTGTTAAGAAACCAGGACGGACAATAAGAAGAGTTTCTGGAACTGCAGTGCAGAATGTTCTTCACGGTCCCGCTAGTACGTCTTAAGAGACAAAGTGTGTAATGAAATGGAACGAATTCAAGTGGATATAGCCATAGGTTGTTGCGAACACGATAACAGAACACACACAAAACACAACACAACATAACATAACACACAAACTAGACACCACGGCACATTAAACCCAGACACCATCCACGAAATACAGACAGCTGAAAAACAATTGAACACAAGCAAGAAGAACGCTACGACATAGAACACATTATTTCATATGTTCAATTATTTTAACAAGAACAAATTATGTTTTTAAAAGTAATAAACGTACAGCCCTAATGGGTTATATTATTACAGTACATTANTATCACATGAGTTTTGATGCAGGTTACTTCAAATAATGCTTTTTGTCTATATACACTGCATGACCGTCTGGCCGGGCTCGCAATTTCACACAAATGAAAATTACATGTGAATTTCCTCTCTGCCATATGACGATCAACATCATTTTTGGTGGGACATTTTAACATTCTTACATGTAATATACGCAGTTACATAAGTAAGGAATAAGTAAGTTCAAAGTATTTTTTATTGCTAGTTGGGTGGGACTAAGTCCCTTGTACTGCGGCCACTTCTGGCCTATTGTACCAGCCCCAGATGATAGGTGAGGGTGATTGTGGAGCAATTGGTGGAATTAAGATTGGCAGGGAAAACCGAAGTACTCGGAGGAAACCTGCTCCAGCGCAATTTTGTCCACCACAAATCCTACTTGACCAGAGCAGGGATCGAACCCGGACGGCCGCGATGGGAAGCCAGCGACTAACCGCTTGAGCTATGGCGCGGCCTATGTTCAAAGTAAATAAGAAACCAAGCAAGTAAGCCGCAAGCAAGTAGGTAAAACGTCGAAATTATCCCAGTGATTACCCTGGCCTATAGCCAGCAGCAATTTGTATTAAAAAATTCAAACCAGGAAATCGCAAATAAGGAGCCAGTCTACAGGTAAGGTAAAGTAAATTTGTCTCTGTGTTTAAATAATTAAGCATTACGCTATGAAGACGTATGGGGGAGTACATGTATAGATCCACGTTTTCTTGACCTTGGCACTATCTGGCACTATCACGCTCGGGCTGTTCTATCCGCGAAGAAAGAGCCCACGGTACCCATTAAATAGAAGACTGGGTGGGCCCCACCAAAGATCTGGACGATTTGGAATAAATAAAAATTTCACCGCTACCGGGAATTGAGCTCCAACTCGTAGCCAGTCGCTATACCGACTGCGCTATCTAGACCCCTCCATTCTACAGTTCAATTACAAATTATGATCTACAAAATTTTAATGCATTAAAGACTAAAATCGGCCTAAATATATCAACTTAGACTCATAAATCCTGCTAAAATTTATCAAAATTGTTGTCTGGAACTATCACTTGACCGCTCTCAAAAATAATAAATGCAGTACGGTGTTTGTAAGATCTAAAAGTCTATGACAATAGTGTATTAATTCGGGAGCATTATCCATTGTTATATTTATATTTAGAAACGTTTCGGAGACAAGAATCTGTCTCCGTCCGGAGATATGGGCTAGCTCTATCGATCTGGTCCAAACCAGTAGTTCTGAGGGCGGAGACAGAGCCCAGTAATTTTTTTGAAATGAAATGCAGCCAGATTGTTGATTTCCAAAACTCAGTAACTGTATTAAGGAAGGCATTTGTTTGTACCGCAGCGCGAGAACGTCAGTACGTCATAACTGTATGATCTGAATGCAGAAACTTTTAAGGTTCAGTTTGTTTTTCTCTACGGTTCGTATATTCCACCCTCCATTTCCTGATTTGTGAATCAGTATCAAATAATTATAGTAATTGAAACGCCAGTAATCATTCTGAAATGCGTCATGTACCTTACACTAAGGTTTCAATAAATACCCGTATAAACTGAGGCTAGTAGATTCCATTTCTAATTCTTATTTTGCACTTCTCAAAATCCCTTTGAAGGGCTAATGTACGAGGCAATTATACAAATACAATTATTCCGACATCCCGCATAGGCACTGAGGTGGGCAGGGATTGGTTGCTACATGATCCCGACAGGGGTCGTCATGGCAACCACCAATCCGCTTATTATGGCCGGCCATTAGTATAAGACCGTTTCGTTGAGTTCGCTTTTTCACTAACCTCCCTCCATACGTAAAATAATATCTCCAATTAGTGCAGTTACAAATATCCTGCTAAACAGTCTAAAGGCATAACACTGAATATGAAGGACTCTTTAGACTTTTACATGTGCCACGATTCAATCGTAGCGTTATCTCCTTCGCAGGAGACAGACAATGAGGAAGGAAAGCAATTCACTGTCGTTCGAATGGATAGAGAGGGGTAATGTTTCAAGTCCTCGTAATACGCAAGGTAAGTATGTATTTTATTACACAGCTCGAAATATTAAACGGTATATTGCTCTTTCAATACTTTCACATGACTGAAGTCGGAACTTTGCTTAAAATAAGCAACACTTCTCAGTCACTCACTCATGGAGCTGAGCCCTTCTTGAGAAGCTGCAAATTGTGCAATACTCAAGAACTTCTCAGTATTTTATGGAACCTGAAGGTTCATTACCGTGTTCACAAGATCAATCCACTGGTCCTTATCCTGAGCTAGATCTATCCAAACCATGCCATCCCATCCTATCTCTCTAAGATCCATTCTAATATTGTCCACCCACCTACGCCTTGGTCTTTCCTGTGGTCTCTTTCTTTCTGGCTTTCCCACCAATATCCTATACGCACTTCTCGTCTCCCCCATTTGTGCTACATGACCTGCCCACCTCATCATCCTTGACTTGATCATTCTAATTATACTTGGAGAAGAGTACAAGTTATGAAGCTCCTCATTATGCAGATTTCTCCAAGCTCCTGTCACTTCATCTCTCTTCGGTCCAAATATGCTCAACACCCTGTTCCCAAACACCCTCAGTCTACGGTCCTCCCTTAAAGTCATAGATAAATTTCACAGAACCACAAGCAAAATTATAGTTTTTATATTCTAATTTTTATGTTTTTGTACAGCAGACGAGAAGACAAAAGGTTCTGGACTGAATGGTAGCAAGCATTGCCCGAGATCAATCTCTTCTTAATTTCTTCCTGAATCGGGTTAAGCAACATATTTAATGCCCTGAAAGCAATGATTTAAAATGAACACATATACTGTCACTCGGCGAGAGCCCGGATAGCTCAGTCGGTAGAGCGACTGGCTATGGGCTGGAAAGCCGCGATTCGATTCCCGGTAGGGGTAAACTTTTCTCTTCTCCATAGCACCCAGGCCGACTATGGACCCACCAAGCCTCCTATTAAATGGGTAGGGGCGGGGTTTTCTTTACCGAAGTAGAGCGGCAGGGCTGTGAAGCTGATCAGTCACCTCAATAGTGCTCAGTTCCAAAACTGTGGAGCTGCATCTTCACTCCGGCATGTCTTCAAGGCGCGGTGCTTAATTAAACACAGGGGCAACTTTACATTGTCACTGGGCCTTATATAGCCTGCGTAGATGAGAACTTACAGCTCAGTAGCCGAAGCAATCAAACTATTCCACTCAGTCTGAAAATATTACGAGGAATCCTTTCAAACGCGTCTAAGTCCATGACCGTTACATAAAACTATTCTTAGCTATTGCAGCATGTGGGGATTGCGGTATGTACAGAGTACAGTCACAACCCTTCATCTCGCTAAGTACTGAGGAAACAGCAGTGGCCTGTGTTAAGGAACTCGACGGAAATTAATCTGCAGAGGTTTCAGTACAATATGCAACCCGCTCTAGTGCTAAACCGAGCAACATCCGGTAACGAAGCAGCAATGATGACGACTACACCACGATATTCCGTACAGCACTTAGTTGCCACAGGCAGTCAGTGTAGCCGAGGGGTCTAAGGCACGCACTGTCTTCGCTCGCTCGGAAGCCGGGATCGTGGGTTCGATTCCCACTTAGGGCATGGATGTTTGTGTGCGTTTTTCTGTGTTTGTATACAGGTAGAGGCCTTGCGACGAGCTGATCACTCGCCCAAGGAGTCCTACCGTAAATGTAAGATCTAGAAAAACCGAAGTGAACGGAGTTCATGAAGGTAGGCCTAGGCCCACTGGGGCTGTAGTGGCAAGGGAAAAAAAACCTAGTTGCCACACATCAGGAATCCCAAGCGATTTTCTTCCTTTCAGGCCTTTCATGCAAAATTTTGTGTATTTCCCGTCTCTTCATTCGTTGTGCCTCCTCCACCTATGTCATCTTCCTCGATTTGATCACCCTAACATTATTCAGAGAATAACTATAAAGCTCCTGACTTTGTAGTTTACTCCATTTCCCCATTATTCCCTTTCTCCTAAGTCCCATATTCTCATTACCCCGTTCTCAAACGCCTTCAATCTACGATCTTGCTCTGGGGCAGAGACCAAGTTTCACAGCCCTATAAATCAAGAGAGGGTGTTATATATTTTAATATGCAGATTTTTAAATAGAAGAAGGAAAGATCTATATTCCGAACTTAAATATTGGAATAATAAGCCATCCAGTGAAACAGGCTTATAGAACAGATCAAATTATTTGTATGTCCTTACCTGTTTCGGCTCCTTGAGGGAATCCTCAGGGCCAAGACAACAAACGGAAATTATCTCTACACCTGTTGTACATCTTAAATGTGGCTCACAGTTATAAGTTATACTTTTTTATATAAAAATGATGTCATTAACTAAAATACAGCGAACTCAATTTTATCTGCCCTTAAATGTTTGATTCGTTTGAAATAGAATTTGTGTTTCTACAAAATTCGCCATTTTTCCTTCATAATCTAATTTTGTTCTTAATTTTTATCTAACTCTCATGTATGAATCTTCACACCCCATCTCTAAATGCAAAACAGCAAGACAGAAGTACAAAGAAATGATTCCTATTTCCTTTCCTTTTCGAGCTTGTAGTCAGTTGAACTGCTCATCAGTTCACACCATATAGAGCCATAGAACGTTAATGCCCTAACCTAGCGCTTTAGTAAACCTAGGAACTTCAATTTCATAATGTCACAGAATACCTCAAGTGTACTGGTTTCTACTTCGGGATTTGTTTATTATATTGGTAGCCAGGCAACGTGGAATGTTTCATTTTGTAACCAAAACTACAACTGAATAGGACAATTGCGACAAAACACACACGAACTTAATATCAAATGAAACTGGAAAGGAAAGGGAAAACAATATAAAATCTAAAAGAACGGAACTAACGCTTGCAGAAAACTTTCGAGAGAGTTGTTTGGGAATATACTTTTAATATCCGATCATATCCGGCCCACTAAACTTGAAGTGTTTATAACATTCGGTGCAACCGTTCAGTGCTGTATAGAACAAAACTTGAAATAACGTAATATAATTCGTATTTCTTAGAAGAAGAAGAATAAGAGTGCAATAGAAACCAATGCAACAGTAATCAAGACTAAATTCATATACTTTACCATATTCTTTCATAACTGAAGAAAAACAGATTTTTAGAAAAGAACCCCTTAAGGAGGGTAAATTCACAACCGCTCATACCAGTGGTGCCCAAAGTGGGCTGCACAGCCCCATGGGAAAGGTGGGATTGCCTCGGGGGCAATAGAAGGCAAGGGGCGGCTTGGGGCGCTGGGAGCGGGCCCCTCCTACCTTGTTGTTCGCTTATTTGTGATTGAAATGACTTAGACTAGACACTGGGAAACTAGTATCACTTCGTCAAGCCCACCCAAAGCGTTAAGAATTTACCAACAGTGAAATAGTCACTAATTGTAGAATTTTATTTTATTTTTACTGTTATTATCTTCCTTAGTGAGCTGGGCAAACCGCTAATCTGAAGAATGCTTTTGATAGCACAGACCAGATGGCACTGAGGACGAGTTCATGGAACCACTGGTTTATACCA
This sequence comes from Cryptotermes secundus, assembly GCF_002891405.2. NCBI lineage: Eukaryota > Metazoa > Arthropoda > Insecta > Blattodea > Kalotermitidae > Cryptotermes > Cryptotermes secundus. Next base: position 1,946,206 of record NW_019724588.1, on the reverse strand, counting down.
TCTGGTAACCTGTATAATACATAATAACACATATCGCTGTTCCTTTCGCGTCCAGTGCAATAAATTGCTGCCGGTTCTTGCCAGCAGAGTCTTGCTTAGTTTCGGGTCCCGTCGGTATCCATGACCATATTTATGTTTGAAATGGGGCCTCCTTTTCGACGAGAGAAGGGGTTGACTACTACTGGTCACTCCCACTCTGCTGGCTTTCACTCACTCATTCACTCACTTTCTATTTCTCTCTCTCTCTCTGCAACCACTCACTGATTCGCTACCTTTCTAACTAGACTCCTACTTTCACGTGTGACGTTGGCTGTGTTTAGTTGCCACCGAAACACGGAAGATTACCTCGCAACGCCCAGCAGGTACATATGACAGAATTTAGTTTACACCTTGTTCCTACGAAAATTCTTTAAGATTATTCCCGTTACCGACTGATCAGAGCTAAATATTCTTGCCTTTGGTGCTACATTTTTTTTACTTCTTTTGAGGTGTACATTTTTTTTTCATTTTTGTAATTTTCGTACAGAAATTGGTATAAGGTATATGGGTCTTCTCTAGGTTATCATAATTATGCCTGGCCTATGATTAAATAATAATAATAATAATAATAATTCAATTTATTTATTTATTCGGGCACACACTCATCAGCCCGAAACAAAACGTAAGCATGAGCAAGGAGGCAAACCAAACCAATACATACACACAAACAATAACAAAATAAGATAACGTAAATCATTTAGACAATAAACATTCAAATATCAATAGTTCAATTAAGTTCCTCTATTTAAATGTCTGCCAGCAGCGAGCGGCCTACAAAAGCGGGGAATGAATGTATACATAACTAAAGGTAGAATATAAATTTCACTACAAATTTAAAACGAGACAGTAAAACAACATAGTTAGCATACAAATAACGTAACTGAAACCATGAACTCTACATGTGTTTATTGGAAAACATCCAGAGATCGGCAGATGCATTTTGCAGCTGTAACATACCTTGCTGAGAGGCTAAGCCTTGAGATATTGCTGATGTTAAAGGCAGAAAAGTCCACAATCTTTTATTATGTACACTTAGGCCAACAGTATACATAAAAAAGTAAAGTAAAGCTATCCCTGTAACTGACCGTGAAGACCCATAGGGTTGTGAGATGTTGAGGGTCCCACATTATCTGGGCAATCGGCTCGAAAATGGCGGTAAGGTTGTCAGCCTTGCGCGTCGGCCGCGCTTCACTCCCAGGAAAATTATTTAATTAATTCCTGGTACTCATTTCTGTTAGAGGCTGAGTCGACCTCAGGACCACAGTGCGGCCGGAAGGATTAGGTCAATTGAAAAAATCCAATGACCTCATCAGGACTTGAACCCGCGACCTTCCGGCTGGTAGCATACTGCCTCAATAATAATAATAATAATAATAATAATAATCTTTCTAGACTGCCTTATTCCCCATTGTTTAAACGTTAGTCTCTTGACCACTCTGCGTTCCGTTACGCCAAAGATGCCTCAAAGGATAATCAGAGATTAGCATTCCTGCTCCAATATCACTCAAGCAACGACACAGAGATGACGCCCCAGACTTGAACACCGGAGATATGTGCATGGTGAGGACTATCGCATACTTTGGGCGGTGATGATAATATGTTACATGAGTCAACAATAAAGGAAAGATGATTGGCAAAGGAAATCGAAGGAACTCAGTGATAAACCTGTTTCAATGCCGCTTCATCCACTATGACTCTCGTTTTAAATTGCTCGGGATTGAACCTGAGGCTCCGCGGTGAGCCAGTTGCCATCCAGCGAGGAGCGTTGGAAGTTGTTACCTAGCAACGTCTATTGAAGACATAGAAGACTTTAAGCGAGATGCAGTACAGCGATTTTCAGAGTGTGCAAATTCGTAAAATTATTACTGTAACCGACTTCGAGGCCCACCGTTGGACGCCACTTCTTTGTGACCGTTTCTTTTGCCCACTGTTGCTGGTTGGATGTCACTTACTTGTGTGGTGGTCTCGTCGCTGTCTGCTAGTAGGTTGCGGCTACAGCCTGCTTAACTCTGTTCACCCATCATCCTTACCACCTCCGCTTCTGGTTGTTAGGTAAATGGTAAGGAGGTGAGGGCCAGTAAACTTATTGGAATTCGTTTAAATCTTGGTGGAGAAGGGGGGAAGAATTGATAAGGAGATGCTGGTGGTGGTGTGCCAGCTCAATCTGATAGGGATGAGACTCAGTACCAGGGCGTTTAGCAGGGTCTCGCTCGGACGGGGAAGGAGGAACTCTTTCTACAACGTAAGCAGCAGTTGTTCACAGAGACACGTTATTGCGCTGTTAATCACTGGCGCACAGTCAACTGGATAATACGGGTTCCGTCATGTAGGACTCGCACTGGTGTCTGCAGAATTACCTAAACAGCGTGCTTAACTTTCCAAATGGATATCGGATATACACACTTCTACTCCAAGCTCAGTCAATAGTCACCTGGTGGTTATACTATTATTGTAACCACTTACACAATCTCACTTAACAGAATTTATAGTCAAACTTAATAGAAGGTCTCGCGGGTTCAAATCCCGATGAGCTCACTGAATTTTTTCAATTGACCTAATCCTTCCAGCCGCACTATGGCCCTTGGGTCGACTCAGTCTCTAACAGAAATGAATAGCAGGAATTAATTAAATAATTTTCCTGGGGAGTAAAGTGTGGCCGGGGCGTAAGGCTGACAACCTTACCGCCATCTTTGAGCCGATTGTCTAGATAATGTGGAACCCTCAACGTCTCACAACCCTATGGGCCTTCACGGCCTGTTACAGGGATAGCTTTACTTTCTTATGGTGATACATATTTTGCGTCTGAACAACTGGTGAGCTGGAATACAGCTAATTTAACAGAATGACTTCTCCTCACAACTAGAGGTCCTGACTGTTTCATATCGACCCACAAATCACCCCCTTAAATTTCGACGATTGGTCAAATTTGAACAAGATGAGTTTACTTCATTTGCTATTCCTGGAATCAGTTCCAAATTTCTAGGGAATTTGGACTCTAATGACTTAACGTAACTGTTCAGTCGTTTGATGAATACTCCGCTTGGCGTCGGTACTGGGTGTTCCCACTTTTGATGTATGGTGTTCTGGACCTGTCAGAAATCGTATTCCCAAACAATTCCGACGAGAAAATTTTGAGTAGAATTTATGAGAAAAAACTGCAGGGGCCCCTCTTGTTTCTCTTTGAATCTATGTAACGAGCCGCTTTCTCAAATTCAAGAATCGGACTAAGTTGCCATCTTGAGAGTAAGAAGTGACCTATGTCCCTCTTGGATAATTATTCTTCATACAAGTAAATATCAGGGGCACGCGGTAGCGTAGTTGCTTAAGGGCTATGCTATAAGCCAGAAGGTTGCGGGCTCAAGTCCCGATGAGGTCACTGGATTTTTTCAATTGACCTAATCCTTCCAGCCGCACTATGGTTTCGGGGTCGACTCAGCCTCTAACAGAAATGAGTATCATGGATCTTCCTGGGGGATAAAGGGCGGCCGGCCCGTAAGGCTGACAAACTTACCGCCATCTTTGAGCCGATTGTCTAGATAATGTTTGACCCTGAACGTCTCACAACGCTCTGGGCCTTCAAGGCCTGTTACAGGGATAGCTTTACTTTTTTTCTACAAGTAAATATCATCTAACAAGGTGATATTTTTTTTGTGGCGCTACAGCCCCAATTTTGGGAATAGGCTTACCTCCATGAAACTCTCCGTTTCACTTCGGTTTACTAGATCTTACACATACGGTAGGACTGCTTGGGCGAGTGATCAGCTCGTCGCAAGGCCTCTACCTGTAGACAAACACAGAAAGACGCTCACAAACATCCATGCCCTGAGTGGGATTCGAACTCACGATCCCGGCTTCCGAGCGAATGAAGACAGTGCATGCCTTAGACCGCTCTGCTACCGTGACCGGCAACAAGGTGATTACCACTAGTAAATACATGTTCTTAATTTAAAATTGGGATGAGTTTGGCGGTGCGGTTACATTACTGTTACCTGTAATTACCAGTTACAAACGTTCAATGAATCTAATTATAAGTCCAACACTAACTGGGCACTAAGACATGAAAATGTTAAAATGTAGTTTCACTTCAGAGAAATGGGGTATGGACTGGATACGACTGGTTCAGGGTACTAAGGTCCACTGGCGAAGTATTTTGAACATGCAACGGACATTCCGACTCCAAATGCTGTGGAAAATGTCTTAATGATCAAATATTGGCTTCTTGAAAAGAACTATGTGACTTGTGGTCAAAGTAGCTCAGCAGGCTGAAGGAACCTACCTAGAATTCAACAATTATAGTTCTGTAACAGCTTCGTAAATACCGTATTTACGCATGTATAGGTCGCGTGGATGTATAGGCAGCAGCACAATTTTCAGACAGAAATTGTAGAAAAAATAATTCCTCGATCTTTGTATTACTAATTATGAATATAATTTTTTTAATGAAGTGTAATTTCGAATATTTCGAATATAAGCCGCACCCCAGTTTTCCTCTTGAATTTTTGGCAAAAATGTGCGGCCTATACATGCGTAAATACGGTATGATGTGCCTATCTGCAAAACGAAGTTCACGGTAAACAGTATGTCAGAGCAAGAGGGAGCTAGGAAACTGCGGCATGCGTAAATGTAACAAGTCAACAGTTACTAGAGCTTTCCCAGTAACGGTTATGGAAGTATGATATACCCCAGTTATTGTAGCTAGCCTATTTTTATTTGAGTGGCTCTATGGAAGCTCGCCGGTCACGGTAGCCGAGCGGACTAAGGCATGCACTGTCTTCGCTCGCTCCGAAGCCGGGATCGTGCGTTCGATTCCCACTCAGGGCATGGATATTTGGTGTATGTGCGTCTTCTGTGTGTGTGTACAGGTAAAGAGGCCTTGCGATGAGCTGATCGTCCACCCAAGGAGTCATACCAAACGCCTAAGATCTAGCAAACCGAAGTGAAACGGAAAGTTTCATGGAGGTGGGCCAAGAACCAAATTGGGGCTGTAGCGCGAAAGGGGAAAAAATATATGAAAGCTCTGCCTCTCCGTTGTAACTGCAACCTCTACTTGACAATGGAAGCGAAAATTAGGTCTAATCAAGGAATAAATATTGAAAAGTACATGTAATTCCAAGTTAGGTTGGGGTCGTCTCTGTTCTCTTAACTGCTCAAAGTTCCACTCAATGAAAAATCATTGATTATAAAAGTTCCTGATTAAAATGTCTCTCAAGTTGATTGAGACGTAGTATAGAGAGTTCTGTCATGCCGGAAAGCACTACCGGAGTTTCTGCTTCATTGATTTTCGTTGGGATGCAACACATAGCTTACATATATCACACACTGAGTGCAAGAATGGTATTAAGGGTAATTGCGTAACTCCCTCAAAATATAACGCATGAATATATTCTGTAATCTGATACAATCGGCGTGTCTCTTCTGCAACACCACAACAATGGATAGGATCTCTTCTGTAACACCAAAACAATGGAGAGGATCTCTTCTGCAACACCACAACAATGGATAGGATCTCTTCTGCAACACCACAAGAATGGACAGGATCTCTTCTGCAACACCACAACAATGGATAGGATCTCTAAATGCGTCTTAAATTATTGCGCGTTACTTTAAGAATAAGAAAGAAACCTCCTTACGTGGAGATATTCTGTCTGCCTGTGAGCAGTATCAACGTCTAAACCATTCTTCAAATTCGAAATAGAAGAGTTTTTAAGCGCTACAGAGCAATTCCATTTTTCAATGAAACACACAAAATAAAATCTGACGTACATAAAGCGACAAATTGAATTTTTCACGTACATCATAAATTGTTCCACACTTTTTAAAAGTCGCTATAAGAAAGTACCATAAAATGTTATTGGCAAATGCCAATTTTCAGCTTAGTTTGCGTAGGGCCACAAATTAACTTTCAATGTATACTATAAACCAGTTCACGTTTTCTTAAAATTCGTTGCCGGATCCTTCCATCAGAGTTGTTGGAAAGCTAAGATTTTCTGCCATATTGGCCCATAATCAAGTCTAGTTTATGTAAGATCATTAGCGGACTTTTCAGTTTGTCCCACAAAGAATTTCACACGTTTTACTTACTTCAATATGGGAACATGGGAATTAATTAAATTAAGGTTAATATTATATATTTAATTAATTCACATTAACTTTAAGTAATTGTAATTAATACCAGTACAGCTTAAGCTGAAGAATAAATAACCAGAGATTTTATTACTAACCAAATATCACGTATCATATAGTAAAATATGAAAAATATTGATCCATATTAAACAAAAAGTTCAACGCCTATGCATAAGTGATACACCCGATGATGATACAATAAGAGTCGAAATATATAGTGTTAACATTTTAATGTAAATAACCTATGTTGGTATTTTTACATGAATTGTTGTGTAGACGGATATAGTGACAAACAACAGGATGCAACAAATAAAGATTGCTCCAAATATCAGTAAAAATGTGGAAGATTTTTCAAGGAGTATTTATTTCCGCATTTCCGTCGACAAGGACAAAGCATGGAAAACAAAGAAGAATCTCAGAACCGACAGTGTTGGAATTATATTGTATTTTCCATTTATATTACTGCAATAACAGACACTATCTGTCTGTCTATCTATCTATCTATCTATCTATCTATCTATCTATCTATCTATCTATCTATCTATCTATCTACCTATCTACCTACCTATCTATCTATCTGTATCAACGATATTACAACACTGACGAATTCACAAAATCGGTTCTGAAATTCTGTCGACAATTACATAAATTTCTATTTATATTCTATTTATACATTTTGAGAAATTTTACTCCAGAAGCGGGCGAAACTATGAACTCTTGGGTTTCATAATCACATATATACATAAGCATGAGACACACATACACAGACACGGAAAGCCAATAACATGGTACAGTGCAGGCTCGCCGACACAGCCCTGCGTATTTCTTTTTATTGCTAGTGGGGTGGGACTAAAACCCTTGTACTGCGGCCACTTCTGGCCTACTGTACCAGGCCCAAATGATAGGTGAGGTGATTGTGGAGCAATTGGTGGAATGAAGATTGGCAGGGGAAACCGAAGTACTCGGAGAAAACCTGTCCCAGCGCCACTTTGTCCACCACAAATCCCACTTGACCAGTCCCGGGATCGAACCCGGGCAGCCGCGGTGGGAAACCAGCGACTAACCTCTTGAGCTATGGCGCGGCCTTGCCCTGCGTAAGTTTATGGATATATTTCTCACAAAGAAGGACCAATAAAATGGGAGAGTGTCGCCTGTTGAAATCCCAGATTTTGCGAGCTGTTCAATTTGTAGAATAAAGTGGCGGACATACGAGTATACGCCTTCGGATGTGCCGAGTGAATTACTGAATTTTGAGAAGAGCTCTCTTTTAGACGGATCTTTGCTTTTCTCTAGAATCTCAAATCCCGGAAATTTGACTTTAAATTTACAGTTATATTGTGATTCCTGTCCATGGGATCTTACGGCTTCGCCTGTAGAATGCAAGAAGGAAACAAGGTATCCTCTGCTCTTAATTATCGAGCAGTGCTGTGCATCTTGATGGAAGAGGCTGTCTTGGATGCTACTATGTACAAACGTAATATTACAACTGATTTGTGTGCTCGAATTAGAGTAAGCTGACCCCGTACACATCCGATCATGGGTCTGCATCCTGAGGTTACAAAATTTTGGATTCTCTGAATATTTAATTTTTTAAGATAAGAACAACGAATGTCTATTAGAATGTCTATCTCATGCCACAAGTAACTTGTCCAACTTCATATTCGCAGAAACATGTCATTAATCTCTATTCCAAGCCACCTGAATCCAACCCGCACATTCAAACCCTATTCCCTTCATCATCATCATCATCATCATCATCATCATCAGTAATCTGTTAGACGACAGGTACACAGTCTCTTACAAAACAATTCCTCCACTTAATGCGATCTAGAGCATTCTCCTTCAAATGACAGTATCCTCTTCTGTCTCCAAGGTCATCCAGCATCTTCTTACGTCTTCTTGTCACTTCTATCCGCCCCTCTATCTTTCCTTCAATAACTTCTTTTAGAAGACAGTTTCTGCGTAAAACATGACCAATCCAATTAGCCTTCCGTTTTCTTACTTCGTGTAGGATATTCCTCTGCTCACTGACTCTAATTAATACTTCTTCATTTCTCACATAATCGGTCCAACTGATCTTCTCCATCCTTCTCCAACACCACATTTCGATACTTTCCAGATGTTTTTGATCTACTGCCCTAAGTGTCCATGTTTCAGCCCCATACAGAGCTATGCTCCAAATGTAGCATTTCACTAGTTTCTTCCTCAAATTTAAGTCCAATTTGCTGGTAAAAAGATTCTTCTTCTTGCTAAATGCAGCTTTTGCCATGGCAATCCTGGATTTAATTTCACAAGTACACCTTCCATCATCTGTTAACAAGCTACCCAAATATTTAAAACATTTCACATTCTCCAGTTGTTTTCGGTCTATCTTTATTGTGACTGGGGTTGGTTGTCTCGAAATTTTCATTACTTTTGTTTTCTCCACATTCATTTCCATGCCATAATACCTTCCAATTTCAATTAGTCTACCAATCATGCCCTGTAGCACAGTTTCTTCCTTAGCCTTAAGGCTGATTTAATATTCTCATATTTCAGCTAAGCATACCGTGTTATCTCGTCCCTTCAGGGTTTCCTTATAATATTTTATAGACATTTATCATTTCCTTCATGCGTGCTACATATATCGTCGATCGTATATTCCTTGCCTTGATCGCCTATTGCATAAATTATACATTTCAAGGTAATTTCTAGAACAAAATCTAAGGAACAAAATTCAAATCATATGTGACACCACAACATTCCCTTTCTGATCTCAAGTCTGTAAGGAGTTCCAAACTACAGCCTTTAATTCCATACACAAAGTGACAGAGAAACAAGACAACGCATAGTGTGCTCTTTTCGGGTAGAATTGGGACACTCTTGCACGAAACGATGGCGGACGGACAAGCCCGCTAGCTGGCTGTGCTTGGAAGTTAATTATGGACGAAATATCTTTGTTTATTAGACGACGTCGGAACAGCAGCCCTGTAGCGAAGTGGAAGAGGGAGGGGGGGAGAGAAGGCATGTGAAAATTTCCAATTCAAACTCTGCATCCGGTCTCGCTTCTGTAACATCCTCCTCCTAGGGCGACCAACTGCTCGCATTCCAAAAATACTACTACATTCTGCCTTACTTTCCTACGGATCCCTCGCTCTGTGGCATTCTGTAGTAATTAATAATACACCATACTCTAATTTCGAATAAAGTCAACATATGGATTACTTTTCACGGAGAAAATCTCATAAAATGGAAAGACTTGAGTTTCACAGGAAACAGAATCAACTGTAAGGCTACGAGAGAGCTGATATCCCGTCTAGGAGTCGGAGCGACATATCTGATTTGGGATTTCGCTTCTTCTTCTGCCAGTACATCCGACTGGACGCTATTCAAATACGCATGACACTGCACAAAGAATAATAAACAAATCATAGAAGGAGTAGGAAGAAATATTCATCATGTAATTTCACGTTTCATCTCCAATAAACTAGAAGACGTTATTTCATCAGTTATATCAACTGCGAATTAGTACAAAACCCGGCTATGTTTCCGTTTGAGTTAACACCTCAACCATTTACAGTTAAACAACGACTTAAACAGTAACGTGTGTATGGAATATTCATTCAATTATTTATACAATAAAGTTATATAGGAGAGGTGAAATGATAGTAGTTTTACACAGCCTGCTCAATATTCATTGTGGCAGGTCATGTTTGCTGTTTCAAAAGCAAAATTATCGTTATTTCTCAACCTCAAATGCCTCGAAAGGCACACATATTCTTTCACCCATTGAAAAATATTCGGAACAAATATAAAGAGTGATACATGTCATATAATTTTAGGGAACAAATGGTTAGCAGCGTCAGGTCTATCCCTATAACAGACCGTGGAGACCCATACGGTTCTGAGACGTCGAGGCTCCCATGGTTTCTAGAAAATCGACTCACAGATGGCGGTGAGGTTGTAAGCCTTAGGCGCATGCAGCCCTTTACTCCCCAAAAAGAATCCTGGTACTCATTTCTCTTAGAGGCTGAGTCGATACCAGGGCAATACCGCTGGCGAAAAGATTAGGTCAATTCAAAAATCCAATGTGCTCTTCTTGAATCAAACCCATCACCTTCAGGTTTGCGGTATAGGGTCTCAACCAATTACGCTGACGCGTGCCCCTTCTCATGTTAATTCAGTGTATAAAAACATAAATAACTTTAAGGAACAGAAATTGTATTAAACGCTGATGTGTGAGATGGTCTGGAAGAGAATACAGATAAACTGTTGCACGTTCATGTCTCGGCAACGGCATGCAAGACGAAACTGTATTAGTGCTGTACTGTACTATTATTGAAACTGAAATTCGCTAAGTGTGGTGTGAAACTGTGGAACGGATTCTTTTCTCTCAGAACAGGATTCAGACTCCGGCTGTTGTGAACCCGGTAATTAACGCTCGCGTCCCATGGATGTTAGGTATCAGTGGTTAATTGGGCAATTGCGGACACTTTCTCAAGAATTCCGTTCCCTGGAATCAGAAAACTGTGAGCACCGGCAGGAAATAACTTAGAAAATTTTACATAAGACTGATTAAACTACGCTATAATACGGGCTTCATATCCCTCGATCTGAAAAAAATCCGGAATAGAATGGAATATTTTACGCTCAATCACTTCAAAACACCTGAAATTACGCGATATGCATACTTAGCATTGAGGTGACACTGAATGGAATGGAAAAGCAAACCCCATTAAAGGGAACTCAGTTGAAAACATCTGTCTGTCCGTCCGTTACCTATGTCGGGTGAGTCCGACCTTAATCAAGGTTACCAAGATTACACATTACCAAATTAAAATTCAGGCGCGCTATTTATCACGAGACACCACCCATACGGACACGGAGGGGAGGGCGTCACAACATTAATAGACTCTTGTCACGGGGTTGATTCTGAGGCGGAGAACCGAGACAAGTAAATCGTTTTCAGTGATTTAACGCCTCCATTTGAGAACACTGTAATTCAGTTCATTTCTTTATTATTTATGTGCAGAGTTAACAGCCATAAGGCCAATTACAGATACAGCACAGTGCAGATAAAATTGATTACATTATGGACAATCACAACATGAAGCTAAAGTCAAACTGCAGGCAAGCACGGGCGGAAACATGTTAATGAAGAGAAGTAAACAAAGAAAGTACTAATTCAATTCAATTCAATTCTTTATTATTTATGTGCCCAGTCAACTGTTGCAAGGCT
>NW_019724588.1:1710537-1934814 GCF_002891405.2 Cryptotermes secundus | reverse complement strand
AATAATAATAATAATAATAATAATAATAATAATAATAGTTTCATTAACACAAACCTAAGTTGTTACTGAGAACTGAGAAGTGGAAAGTATGAATACTTAGAAAGAATAATAAAAATAATTCAATTCTATTGAATTCAATTCAGCTCAGAGGCCAATTACAAGTTAGCACGAGTATGTAGAAGGACACGAAAACTAATCATATTAATTCAATTCAAATCAATTCAAATCTTTACTATTTATGTGCCGAGTCAACAGTCGCAAGGCCAGTTGCAGACAGAGAACAGTGTAGATAAAAGTAATTACATTATAGACAAACACATTAAAAAGTCAAAGACAAATTACAGGCAAGCACTTCAGAAAAGTAAACAAACAAACAAACGATATTAAGAGCAATAATAATAATTTCATTAACATAAATCTAAGTGTTATTAAGAAGTGAGAAATGAAACATAAATATTTAATCAAGAAATGAAAAGTATAGATTTTCAGAGGATAATAATTCAGTTTACTGTTTTATTATACATGCAAATAATAATAATACTAACAATTATACTATATTTAAAAATCGTTTGGGGAGAACATTCCTGGCTCCGAATACGTCAGCGTCCCTGCACATCTAGCAGAAGGACAATTTTTACATGAGGAGCAGATATTGAACAGTGCAAAGTCTGTGCTACACCGAGCAGGAACTCGGAGACCAGCAACTTCCAGAACAGAAGGGCAGAATTTCAAACCAAAATAAACGTGAATAAGAAAGAGAGCATCGAGGCGATGTCTCTTCATATGTGAAGTCTGCAATTTTAACTCCTCCAGAGCAAGAGAATCATAAGATTTATTAGGTTTGAAAGAACCTAGAGAAAATTTGAAACAAGTAAATACGTTCAATTACCGGTCACGGTAGCCGAGCGGTCTAAGGCATGCACTGTCTTCGCTCGCTCGGAAAGCCGGGATCGTGGGTTCGAATCCTACTCAGGGCATGGATGTTTGTGTGCGTTTTTCTGTGCTTGTCCACAGGTAGATGCCTAGCGACGAACTGATCACTCGCCCAAGGAGTCCTACCGTGTGTGTAAGATCTAGAAAAACCGAAGTGAAACGGAGTTCATGGAGGTAGGCCTAGGCCCACTGGGGCTGTAGAGCCAAGGAAAAAAAAAAGTTCAATTAAGTCAGAAAAAAGGGAATGCGATAAGGGTGAATCACGAACTCAAGAACATTAATAATGTAATTACTGTTACTTTGTGAAGGAAACATGAAAACGGGGAGAATTGCGTATTGAAGATCTTCGTATCTCATACACTCTTCACCAAGTATTATTAGAGTGAACAAATGAAATAGCATGAGATGTGCAAGACATGTAGCACGCATGAGATGAGAACTGCAACAAGGTTTCAGACATAAAATCTGGAGGTAAGACACCACTTTGGAGATCCAAGTGTAGATGATATGATAATATTAAAACGGGTGTCAAAGAACGAGTGTGTTTGGGTCCACTGTATTAATCTTCCTCAGCATAAGTTCCAAAGGGGAGTTGCTGTGAACATATTAATGATATTTCGGGTTTCACAGAGGCAGAAAATTTCTTGGATGACTGTGCGACTATCAGGTTCTAAAATTTTGGAATTTAGATCAGTCGATAGAAGTGAGCTACCCTGAAGAAGGAACCTCGTTAGAACAATAAAAAACAACCGAAACACTATGCAAACCGACTTTGACGTCGGTGAAGGTTTACTCGTACGACTGAACTCTGCTTCGCTTTTAATCACATTTTCTAATAGTTCACAATACAGCCGAAGCTGGAGCTGTCTGACAAGTGGCGGTCAGGGTACGATTAATGCTCGGAGACTGACAATTTCGCCACGTCAACATGAAGTGTAGTGGGTTATTCGATCTTAATTTATGATCCATATTAACCAACAGCGCGTATCTCTGAGCAGGAAATAGGTATTTTAATAATCAGTAACAGTCAGTGAGGTGGAGGGGTATAATTATCTTGAACCGATTCTCACCTAACATCCGCCAATAACAATCAATCACATTTCAACGTAAGTTTAACAACCAATCTGGCAGGGTGTTCTGGATATCTCTATACTAATACCGATAACCCTTAACTAATTAAAGGCTCTTCTAAAAAAAAAACTATATATATTGTGACAGGAGACCCCACTGCATAGAGAAGTGTCACTTCCTAGGTAACGCATTGTCAAGATATTGTCGCGTATCGGGCGTATATCGCGACAAATAAATTCTCGATGTATTCGATGTAGCGAATTTTATTTCACATTCGCACTTACAATCACCCAAATTACAGATTTACGGTTACTGCTATCTGCAGTATCACAATTAGTACACTCCAAATGCCAGAATACAACTGACTAGTTGCTGGCTAACTCGGCGGTAGCTCCAGGACTCACTGACTGACTCAGTACAACTCGACTCGGCGACTGTTACAGTACAACTGACTGTGAATAGCCTTCGCTTCTCCCTATGTAGCCTCGATCGGACAATACGGCCACGTAATAGGCACCCTTGTTGCTAGCCACGCTGTCCGGTTACGTCACCGCTGTTGATTCGCCTTGCATAGTTACCCGGTTACGGGGCTCGGCTATCTTCGGCTCCGCTCGGCTCTCTTCGGCTCCGCTCGTGACGTCACCGCGCATGGCTGCCAGGATGCGGGGTGATTACTCGCCTATTACCGTAGTAACGCGAGCGTTACGTTACCGCCACGTACCGCTGGGGAGGTAGGGGTCAACATGTCACAATATTGCTCTGACAACTAGCGTCTATTGCTAGTCATCTTCAGGGTAGAAAAATCCGCAAGCGAGGAATCAACGTGAGCAGGTGGCTGCAGACTCAGTCTACCCTAAAGATGGAGGGGATACGTTCCTCCGAAACGTCGGTTCCCACAAGATCTCCACGGCGTCACATTCCAGAAGATAGAATTTTTCAATAATTGTATTCATCGTAAATACATACATATATTTTTTCACAATTTTCAATAATAAATATTGTCTTAATAAATTATTACTATTATTATTGTAATTAATTATAATTATAATAATATTATTATTATTGCTATTATTATCATTTGTTTGTTTGCTTAATTTTCTACATTATTGTATTTTCCCCAGTGTTTGCCTGTAATTTGTCTTTGACTTTATAATGTGTTTGTCTATAATGTAATTATTTTTATCTACACTGTGCTCTGTCTGTAATTGGCCTTGCGGCTGTTGACTCGGCACATAAATAATAAAGAACTGAATTGAATTGAATTATTATTCATACGATATAAGTTACCTAAATATTGTATTTCTTTTGTATGTTCTTTGAGTCTTTTCTTTACTGACTTTAGTTAATCATGTAAATAAATAAGAACTGAATTGAACCTAACTGAATTATTATTCGTGAGACGGGGTTCACTGAGACATTTATAAGAAACGTTTCTATTGGTCTCGTTACGTGACCTTCACTTTCAGAAGTTGTTGGTATCAGAGCTCCAGCAAGGGACATCAGGGTCCTCCATGCCTTTCATACCGCCCTTCGTATGCTCTCTGCGCCTGAGCAGTACATGAAGTATGCAACAACGTTAACATTTTTAACAATCATTACTTTAACGCCAGATTCTTGGTTAATTTCCTTACTAGACAGTTATAGTATTTTGTTACCTTCTATGTTGTTACAAACGCATGCCTGCCCTGCACCTTTCTGTCCAGTAGAACGTCTTTTACGTATGTACTAATCCTATATTTTTCTACTGTTTCCTTCACGTTGAGTTTATGTGCTTGTGCTAATTCCGTAACTGACTCCTTCAGCTGTTGAGTTATCGTGTAATAACAAGAAACCGAACTGAATGATCGACATTGTCAACTGGCTCAACTATGGCCTCAAGTTAATACCAAATAATCATTTACTTAATATCTCGTGAAGGCCGCGCCATAGCTCAAGCGGTTAGTCGTTGGGTTCCCACCGCGGCGGCCCGGGTTCAATCCCGGGTCTGGTCAAGTTGGACAAAGTGGCGTAGGTGCAGGTTGTCTCCGAGTACGTCGGTTTCCCCTGTCAATCTTCATTCCACCAACTGCTCCACAATCACCCTCACCTATCATCTGGGGCTGGTACAATAGGCCAGAAGTGGCCGCAGTACAAGGGACTTAGTCCCACCCCACTACCAATAAAAAATAATATCTCGTGTGGGCAGTGTACATTGTCGGTACATTATAATGATTAAGAATATCAAACGAAGAATGTGGCAATAAGAGTTTGTGGAATATTTGTGGGAATTTTCCCAAGGCACTGAGTAGTACCACGTAAGATCTTAGCCGCGTCAGCAAGCATCCCGACAAAGGATCAAACGGACCTACAGAACGTCCATAACACGAAGCAGTATTTTCGTTTCACAGAGTTCTATTTCGTTCAAGTTCTCCTTTGGAAACTATGGAGCCGGGATACCTGTCAGCACAGCGAATGGGCTATGGGCTGGACGACCGAGCAATCGAGGTTCGATTTCTGGCAGGGGTATGAGATATCTCACTTCTTTATGGCTTCCAGACCGGCTCGAGAGCTCATCTAGCCTCATACATAATGGGTGCCGTGGGGTTTCCCCAAGGGGGGAAAACGGCGGGAGCGTTAAGCTGAACATTCATTATGTTCGGAATGGTGAAGCTATACCTCCGCCCCTCCGTATGTCTTCAGGGTGTAGTGCTTAATCGTTACCTTATATCCGGAAACTTGGCGCTCTTATCGAAATGCTTAAGTTTACTACTGTACATTGTGTGGTGTATTCCTGCAAGGCCAGTGGCCGTCCGGCCTGCGAGAGCGTTAATAAACAGAGCTATAAGGTTCTGTGAAATCAGTAGTTCCGTTTCTCCTCATGCAACCAGTCGCCTTGGCTGGGATATACCTCTCTCACTGCTATATTCATCTCCTGCTTGTTTCCTGCCACTTCTCGCTTAATCTCATTTCACTTGTTTATATTGTTCTACTAGAGCCTAAGCACATTTTAACATTAGTACTGCCTTGTATAACGAGATTTTACAGAGATGCTATAAGAAGCTAGAGAAAAGCTTTAGTAAATGTAGAGAATGATTTACGAGAACCTACAATGAAGACACAGACGCAAAATGCAGCTAACAGAGAAGAACTGAGAATCTGTAATGAAGCAGGCCAAGGTTCACACAGGGTCATCAATGAGTGAGTGAGTGAGTGAGTGAGTTCGTAAGGTTCAATACGATATAACCTTTACGCTCGTAACCGTTATACAACCGTTGTATATAGGTGTTTTGTAGCCTGCTGCTTTGAGTTGTCTGCTTCTGATCCACGCTCTACTGATCAGTTTTCATTCCACAACGCTCAGACAGAGTCGTACATACTCGCCAGAAATGAATCACTCCATCGTGAAAGTTCTTTTGAGTAGGAAGTTGGTGGACCTGTTATTATATTAGTAACAACATTCTTGAACTACACAATATACAGGCAGTAGACGAAATAATAAGAACGCTTAAGAAACTGAGAAATAGTATTTGTGTTGGCTACACTGAAAGAAATTTATTTGGCAAACCTGAATGTTCTTCTTACGTTGCTTTACACTCTGTAGTGCTCGTGTAAGTGCACTAGTGACTGTGCTGAGTGGCAGTCCATGTGATAGAATCGGAGAATTGGAGACTTGTCCGATTTTGAAAGAGGACAGATCGTTGGTGGGCGTTTAGCTTGAACATCTATGATAAAAACTGCTACATTATTTGGCGTATTGAGACCAAGAGTTTCTGGTGTTATGTCGGCATACATGAATCATGGGAAGACACTAGCGAAGAAGAAGAGTGGGTGAAAATCAGCACTGACAGAAAGAAATTGTCGTGTACAGATTCCCACCCCCACGACCTGTAGAGCAATTTGAAGATATTCTTCCAAAGTAATGACATTAAATTCAAATAAAGACTGTCGTACGAGTCCATTTCAAGAAGAAATGGAGTTGTTCTGAAGGCAAAAGGTGGTCCAATACCATATTAATAAAGGCATGTGTACAGTATCTGTAGTTTTACGATCATTCTGTCCAACCTCTGTATATTCCGAAAGCCTGGCATCAACATCGATTACTTACTGCTACATCATCATCATCATCATCATCACCATCACTATCCTCGACGTCGATGTCCACGTCGTCGTGGTCGTTGCTGTTGTTATAATCATTATTATACGTATTTTTGTGTTGCCGTACCAAAATAACCAGCAGGTGTGTGAAAACGAAGTGCTTTGGAGGTTACGAGTGCGTGGACGTAAGCACGAAAAGAACAGAGAACTAGAAACCGATGGACTTCATAATATGAACACCTATACTCTACCTAATAATAATGTAAAAATATCGGGGGGGAAAAGATTAGTGAGATATTCAGCACGCATGAGAGAACTAAGAAATTCATAAACTTTTTATTTCTATAGAGGAGCCTGAACAGTGGAAGCAACATAGAAGATTCAGTCGTATGAAGGTGGATAACAGAGAAACGGATCACATAACTGGACGTGAAGGTATGAGCTGAATTCAATTAGCTCACAATAGGGTTAAATGGCGGACTTTACTGGCGAACTGACAAACTTTGCGGGCTGCATAAGAACGAGGAATTTAATGACAAAAGCACTAGCTGTTAACTTTCGAGAAAGGCCTACAATTTTAAGCTTGTTTTTGTGAATACTTTAGGCCCATGTCGTTAGAGCTGCAGATATCTTGCAACGTCTGCTTCTGTGCCCCAACCCCTGTTGACGACGGTGGCTTTGTCGAAGGAGAGGACTGTACAGCAGAGAAATACAACATTCCACTTCTCTGTGGCATTCAAACGACGTGAAAGTGAAATGAGACAAAATTCAAAGGAATATTGGTAGCCATGGAAACGTCATAAGGACGTATTAGTACGAGACACGTAATAACCCGTAGTTATGCACGGCAAATGCTAGAGGCCCGGCGCAAACTCTGCGGTCTGCATACCTGTGCAGTTTCCAGGAGAACGGGCATAGAGCTCGGATGTTCGGCGTTACCTGCGCTTCCTGCGAACCCTACATACGAGTATGTGGCTTCCTTTTTAATATACGCGTACTTTCATTATCCGTCCATCGGAGACGTTTCTACCCACAATACTCATCGCCCACTTAGTTTTGTCTTTATCACCCATCCACCCATCCACCAATCTATCCATCCATCATTCCTTCCATCCATCCATATCCATCCTTCCTTCCATCCGTCCATCCTTTCGTCCTTCCTTCCATCCGTCCATCCTTCCATCCTTCCATGCATCCATCTATCCTTTCATCCTTCCTTCCTTCCATCTATCCATCCATCCATCCATATCCATCCTTCCTTCCATCCGTCCATCCTTTCATCCTTCCTTCCATCCTTCCATGCATCCATCTATCCTTTCATCCTTCCTTCCATCCATCCATACCCATCGTTCCTTCCACCCATCCATCCATCCATATCCATCCTTCCTTCCATCCATCCATATCCATCGTTCCTTCCACCCATCCATCCATATCCATCCTTCCTTCCATCCGTCCATCCTTTCATCCTTCCTTCCATCCTTCCATGCATCCATCTATCCTTTCATCCCTCCTTCATTCCATCCATCCATATCCATCGTTCCTTCCACCCATCCATCCATCCATATCCATCCTTCCTTCCATCCGTCCATCCTTCCATCCTTCCATGCATCCATCTATCCTTTCATCCTTCCTTCCATTTATCCATCCGTCCTTTCAACCATCCATCCTTCCATGCATCTATCCATCCATCTATCCTTTCATCCTTCCTCCCTTCCATCCATCCATCCTGCCATGCAACTAGCCCGCCAGAGAGTCAGCCATTCACCCTTCCGTATATCCATCCTGTCAGTCACTCATCCATCCTTCCGCCCATCGTCTCTCCCCACATTCATCCATCCTTCCGCCCATCGTCTCTCCCACATTCATCCATCCTTCCGCCCATCGTCTCTCCCACACATCCATCCATCCATCTTTCCAATCATTCCATCCGCAACGTATGCCGTGCATATGCAGGAAATGAAAAGCCTGGCGACCGGCTTGTCGGTATCCATGGCAGCAAGGGAGGTTCCGTTGTTCTCGTTACTATGGGCGAGAAGTGCCCGGGGGTGATGAAGCCCTTGTGCCCTCTATTCGCTTATCCCGGATCGTTTGTTTCAGTTCCTGCAGGCAGGCGTATTCTATATTGTAGACTTCATAGTACGTATAATGTTTATTGCAGGGGTACCCAACATCGGCTGCTGGGGAAATATAGGAAGACGCTGGTTCATTTGATCTCCGGAGAAGAACGACACTTGACAACACAGTTATCTCTGAATTTCAGAAATGTAAGAGTATTATCAACAGCGATATGCACCAATATCGATCCTGCTAGGGTTCCTTCGTCTACAGTCTGTCCCTGTCTGTGTTCCGAGATTCTGTTACGGCCTGAATACAACAAAAATATCTACTCGCTGATTTCACCTAAACCTCTTCAGTAATTCGGCCACTCCAACTTCCTGATTTTTAATTAACTTGTATAGACAGAAACTTTAATATTCTATTTGTTAAAATTTTCTAGCCAGTAAATGGTCAGAAATTCACACGTGCTGAAGGGTTCGTACAGTGAATAAGGTGGAAGATGGCAAAGAGATAATCATGACGAGTGCAAAATAAGTTTTGTCAATGACGCAAGTCTTAACGCTCACTTCATGCCTCCGTGCGTGTTTCATAAAAAGGTAACAAGTTATGGGCCTGATGAATTCAGAAGACGAATTCAGACAATTCGACGAGTGCGTTGCTAATGTCAGAGGCATTAGACGTATTCGCGCCTTATATTCTCTCTTATTTATACATTCTCAGCGTTTTGAAAATAAATAATCAATTTCCCGCGGTTTCTCTTGCGCTGTTTACGTAACAATTCCTTCACTATGGATGACACAACAAATGTGAGGTTATGGAGGGTCCATATACATGACTAACGAAATCGCAAGGCTGAATTCTACAGCAAACGAAATGAGGCTTTTATGGATTCTACGACTCAGACAAACAAAATTGGATGTAATCCGACACCTTTCGGGTACATACCACTCCGAATCGCTAACATTTTGTAGACTGAGAACAGACACCGAAGACCTATAGCGTAAACCTGGGAGCAGGCATGCGCTTTCAGATATTTCTATTCACACTCATATATACACAGGGAAACTAAATTCACATATTTGTTTTTATAGGCAGCCCTTTAAATGCTACGCATGAGAAATATCGCCAGCGGTTTTACGCTCACGTTTCTGGTCAGTGTTTATTTAATATTTAGAAGCAGTAACAGAAAACTCTCCCACCACATGAGAATAGTTAGAGCTAACTAAATGCGGCTTTACATTAAAATGAATTTACATTACCATGAAAATATAATAGCAGAGGAATTATTTCTGAATTAAAAGAGGAGCTCCAAGGGAAACTCAAAAAGGATTAATTTCCTACTAGATAGATTTCCAATCCCATAGGACTGGGTATTATAAAAATTATAATTCTAATTAAATATGTAAATAATTTTATTTGTAATTAAATTATAATCAACCTTTTAGTTTATATATTGAAGAGTCCATATTTTGAGTATCCTAGTAGACGCAGAACACATTAGACCTGAAAATTTTCCACTATTATCAGTTTTGTAACTCTTGAGACACAAGAAACGCTGCATACACAGTGTAGGTATGTTCTCGACCTATGTCCACACATACTTGCAGGTACCTAGATCTAGAGCTTCATCAGTTAATGTCATAAAACTCATGAAAATCGCTGCACGATCATCACGTTTTGATTTCGTTACCTCAACTAAACTGGAATCCTTTATCAAGATTTATTATCATCCATAATTCCATGGTGTGAGTGGCGCTAGTGTCGCTCACACCTCACAGATTCGCTGCACGCCATATTGTTATTAATGGTTAAAGAAAAAGGAACGTAAAATGAACAAAGTTACAGTGGCCTCAGATGGTATAATATTAATATTAAGCTTCATGACAATAGGGTATCTGCTCCAAAAGTTTAAACGAGAGACATACAGGCGGCCTGGTGATCTTCTCTTAAGGAAGGAAATATAGTAAAAACTATACAAAAATTGAAATCCCTTTACTTTCTCGGATGAACAGATAGCATACATGAATTTGCTTTTACGTGCGATTAGAGCAAGAATCTAGTAGTGACAGACATCTCTACAGGAGAACTGTGTTACAGTTAAGAGGCACAGATCTTGTTGCTATATAACATATATCAACTGTTTTTTTGTACATTTTTGGAAACTTGTCTTTGAGCCTCATATACCGGGCTTATTACGTAGAATTTCTACAAGACCTACGCAACATAGACGCACAATTCTACACTATAGCAGGATAACCCTCACCCTTAATGATACAGATCCCTAACCCTACATATAGGTGTTAATACCTTTTATATATGTCTAACATACTGTCACGTGTTGGGTGTCACGCTATAAATAACTTCACGTGGGTCTCGGATTTAGCGAATCTCTATTGGACACTCACACTTACACACCTTACAATTGTTATCACTTCAACTGTATTCTGCGGCGGCTATCTTTCAACTGTCTTGTATGGCGACTAGGTTCCAACTGTCTTCTTGCTGTCAGAGTCAGAGTCAGAGTCAGAGTTACAATGCGACTGACGGTCGGTCAGTCAGTCAGTCAGTAAGTCTTGGTGTCGAGCCCCATTTGGGCCCTCATGACAACATATTAATTATTATCGTTTGACAGTTACGGTCTTGTTTCTGTGGGGCGCCCTCTCTGACGAGAGGACGGGTCTGTCTTTTGTATATGCTGCTGGCTCTTGCCAGCGCAGTTTTTCTCGGGTCCGAGTCCCTTGGGACTCGCGACCATGTTTCACTGTCTCAGAATTGAGACGAGAGAGAGAGAGAGTGATAGACAGAGAGAGAGAAAGCGAGAGAGAGAGAGGTGCACACACACACACACACACACACAAACTTACGGATCATCTTCAGAGGGAACATCAATACTTATTCGGAAACCATCATCACAATAGGTGTTCTGATTGCTAAATTACATACACACATAATGCCTGAAATATACAATGTACACAATATTCAATTTATCACAATCACAGCAGCCTTCCTGGTATTAAAACTTTTAAAGTGTTTAAAAAATTTAGCTTACCTGGACTTAAATATATTTAATAGACACGGACAAATAGAAATGGAATATACAGAAAACCCATAACGACAGAAATAACAATAAATAATAAATCATGCCACCCTAAAGAACAAAAATTGCCAGCATATAGAAATTGGATACACATACCTCTTACATTACCCCTTGAGAAAAATGTTAAAAACAAAGAATTAAATACTATTATTAATATAACACTAAATAATCGCTATAGGAAGGAAGACATCACACATCTATGTAACAAAATTAAGCGAAAGATGGTTAACCCGGATAATAACGACGAAAAGGAAGAAAATGTGTCACTTCTACTTATACAGGAAATTACATATGAAAACTCACATAACTATTCAAAAACACTAACATAAAGATAGCCTTCAAAACAGCCAACACAATAGGTAAACTAATAAATGAAAAACGAGAAATAAACCCCTACGAACAAAGTGGGATATAGGAAATAACATGCCAAAGTTGCCAAAAAGTATACATCGGCCAAACTGGTAGAAATCTAACAAGATACAAAGAACACATAAGAAACATAAGACTAAAGAAGGACGAATCAGCATTAGCCCAACACATACTAAATAAACACCATCAGCACGGGCCGATGACAGTAATCATGGAAATGATTGAAAAGCCAAAAAATAGAGGCATCATGAATGTAAATAAATTGATAGAAGAAAATGAACACACAAAAGAAAGTAATAGCCAACGTAACATGTTCGACCTCATAATACATCAGAACACGCCCACCACTCAATCCGCTGTTCGAATGACAAGACAAAGACAAAGTCACATTGCGACCGACGGTCAGTCAGTCAGTATGTCTTGGCGTCGAGCCCCATCTGGGGCTCATGACCAGATAATAATTATTACCGTTTGATAGTTACGGCCCCCTCGTTGGTGTCTCCACCTTATCGTGGTGAGGGGGTTTGAGTATGCCAAGGATCCTGAGAGCTATACCAGCGGTAGCGTAGCTACTGGCAGGGCCTCNTGATGATGATGATGATGATAGTTACGGCCATGTTTCTGTGGGGCGCCCTCTCTGACGAGAAGACGGGTCTGTCTTTTTTGTATGCTGCTGGCCCTTGCCAGCGCATTCTTTCTCGTGTCCGAGTCCCTTGGGACTCGCGACCGTATTTTACTGTTTCAGATTTGAGACTTCCCTTTTCGTCGCCTCCTACGACTCGCAGGGTCACGGTGGAGGTATTCGACACCGCCTGCACACGGGTGGGGACTCTGACTCTGTTCGAATGCTCTGTGGCTCACGGCTTATGTAGGTGTTCTGCGGACTCAGTAGAGGACACTCCTCGTCAAGGTTCGATCTCACGTGTTCGGCAATCCGTTGCTTCGGGAACGCCCTTCACACGCTGGTAACGAGTTTCGTCTCATCCGTTGTTACTCAACGGGCCTTCTGTTGTTCATCTCTAGGGAAACGCGTTCGTTGTTTAGGCATTGTCTACGCAACGGCTCGCTGTTATTGCGTTACCATGGAAGTGTCTATTCGAAACACGTTACAATACCTTTAATATGTTTTAATAATATTTCAACATTTTATTCTCTGTTGTCCAAAAACATAAAAATTAGAATATACAAAACTATAATTTTGCCTGTGGTTCTGTATGGGTGTGAACCTTGTTGTCTGACATTAATGGAGGAACATAGACTGAGGGTGTCTGAGAACAGGGTGTTGAGGAGAATATTTTGACCGAAGAGAGATGAAGTGACAGGAGGTTGGAGAAAACTGCATAATGAGGAGCTTCATAACTTGTACTCTTCTCCAAGTATAATTGGGATAATAAAGTGAAGGAGGATAAGATGAGCAGCGTATGTAGTATGCATGGGATAAAAGAGGAATGCATGTAGGATACTGGTAGGAAAGCCTGAAGGAAAGAATCCACTGGGAAGACCAAGGCGTAGGTGGGTGGACAATATTAAAATAGAGCTTAGAGTGATAGATTGGATGGTATGGATTGGATAAATCTGACTCAGGATATGGACCAGTGGAGGGCTCCTGTTAACACGGTAATGAACATTCGGGTTCCATAAAATGCTGGGAAATTCTTGAGTAGCTGCAGAATTGGCAGATCCTCCTGAAGGGCTCAGCTCCATGAGTAAGTAAGTAAGTACACCTTTATTCTATCTTTTATTAATCTTATTATTTTGTTAATCTGAATCATGGATTTGCTATTTCAACTATACACTAATCTGAGGCAAAGTTTTCATGTCAATATTCAATACGACGCGCTCCACCAATAAGAATTTGTATCGGTATATCAATAACTATACGTATTCCCTCCTGATGATGGTCACGTATGACCGAAACATGTCGCAGTAAAATAAAGATCTAAATGTAATACTAAAATGTTTGTTGTGTTGACGGTAGCAGAGTTCCTACGTATTATATACATCAACTGAACCTACACAGAATGATTCATTAATTAGTGGATATTATTAATTTAATGCAGTTCTCGCGCCATTTGTGTGACTCCACGATATTCTGGGGGTGTCAGATTTGAATGGGGAGGTTGCAATATAACAGCACAAAGGAAGAGAACCCTATTGTGCTATGTGAGGTAACGGTAACAGCTGCACAAGTCTGTAGGCTAACAGACATGCAAATCAGCCCAGGTGTAGCAAAGTACAGAGGAATGATGAATCGTTTATATTATCCAAGTAAGAAAGTCAAATGGTTGATTCCGTAGAACATCTTGCAAGGATGTTTGACGATTCTTGACATATGTAACAATTAATTTCGGAACACATATTTGGAAGATCTAATTATGAAACAGATTATTTACTGGCTGCAACTGCCTCTACTAATCAACATTCTGACGTTCAGTAAACATTCTCTGACACACACTGACATCTAATATTTCTAAGATCAGGAGTGATTAACTGTCAGACTGCCGTTACGTGGTATTAGGACAAACTGTTTGGCAGTTCAGATATCTGGTGAATGATGGAACTTGTCTTTTGTAATATAATAGGCCTATAAGTGCATACAGTTAATGGTGACGCACTACTTAACCACAGCGGGTACAGAGGGGGCCGATCACAGTGGCCGCCCGGTATAAGGCATGAACAGTCTTCGCTAGCTCGAACACTGGGATCGTAGGTTCGAACCCCACTCAAATCATGGATGTATATGTATGCGTTTATTCCGCGTTTGTGTTGTTCCGTGTGTAGGTAGCGACCTTGCGACGGGCCGATGCCCCGTCAGATGAGTCCTACGGACTGTGCATAGGATTAAGAAACTGAAAAGCGGTCAAGGTTCAACAGAGGAGGGCGATGAAGTCTTACGGTAGCAACTTCTCTTCCCTTGCACAGAAAGATAGTGAAAGACTTTCTACTTTTATTTAACTGCCGTTCCAGGCTTTCAAGAGGGAAGACAGCTACCGGACGTTTCGAAGATTTGTAGGTGGGAACACGTTTCCGAAGTATCTGAACATTTGTTAGAGGGAGGTATTGGTGGCAGCGTTGGGACCTGATTTCCTCAGAATGACTTCTCCCAAGCGTTGCACTCAACACATGTTATGAGGGTGCTGAGGAGTTAGGTCATTCGGTTCCTGGCCTCATTTCTTCTCTTACACTTCCCTAACATTTTGTGTAGTAAATAATTGATTCCCTTGTTCTGCAAAAACTTCAATTCGAAAGTCATCAGACTTTGGAAACAAAGACAGTTCTACACATTTCATATAATATATGCCTGGCTGTAGAACTGATGGGCAGCGAGGAAGCAGGATAAAGCGATAATTTATTTTAATAAAAATAATTTTATTGAACGGAGAATCAGAAACGCTTTGTGATGTACTGGAAATTTATTTGCAAAGGAATGAAATAAAGATAGAGGAAAGACTTAATATTTCTATACTTATATGTGAACATGTTACATAAATAAGGACACGACGTGAAGTACGTACTAAACTCACCGCACGAAATGACTGACACCCCTGCTTCATTCTGGGGAGACGAGTTGGCTCTGAACCTCACTCTGTTTCCATGGTGATAAACCCACACCCAGCCCACTCCAGGTATTATTCCAATAGGTACACTCAAATGACGTATAGATGGAGCCCAACCTTAGGGATGTACATTAATATACGCGGTGGTTTTGATATTAAACTTCAGAATACACCATACCACGTGCTACTAAATATAACACAAAATAAGATATATCTGATTGCGCATTGAAGTAATCCACTTTGATCTGAATAATTGAGCATTCATTTTACGGTTTATCGCACTGGAAATCGAAAACGGAGTAGGATAAAAACACGCAACGAGATAATCTGTTAATTTTGCCGAACTCTAGACAGTGAAGCGTCATGGTGTATTCAGCATGAAATACCTCATGTTTCTGTAAAAGTTTCATCGACATTTCAAACGATATAGCTCATCAGGTCTGTGCTGGATAGCTGACTGAGGGTCGATTCTCTATAGATATGGGGATTTTAGCCTACTTTCTTTATTAAAAAACAAAATGAGGTTTATGACAGCAGCCTGTTCTCTGCGTGTCTCCCGTCTCATTGCTAGGCAATGACTCGGTGAAGACGTTCCCACACACACACAACAGAAGAACTGTTGAATGCTGTGTTTCCCACGCGGTCCATATCGTATCAAATACTCAATATGTAGTGGAAGGAAAATAAGCAGTTAATTCTTCCCAGAACTTGTTCATTTTGACACGAAGTCCAAACCGACTCTGGGCCCACCCACACTGCTCTCAAATGGACACCACGGGATCCTTTCTTTGCGACAGAGCGGCTGAATAATTAAAATAACCGCTCACTTCCATGTTCTCTCGAGATTAAGCATGAGTGGCGTCTGACAGATTCTGACTTTATGGAGTGATACACCAGTAGATAACATCCACATTGCAGGAGCACGCTCAAGGCCGTGTACGATTTTAATTCTACCAAGTCTGGCACACACATCTCGACGTGGTCACGACAGACAGATCAGTGCGGATAGAATATCAGACGCGACTGGTTAAACAATGTAACGGACGATGGCATATATTCTCATCCATTCAACCATTTATACAGGAAGTTCTCTGATATGATGTGGAGTGTAAGGGATTCCAAACTACGTGTATGGCCGTTTTATTTTGAATATTTAATAAAAACAAGCATTCCAACGCCTGTGTGCCGAGAAGGACCTGTGGGGGTGATGTGGGAACTGCCCACATTCAAGCAAGTGTGACAACGCAAGCGTCATTGCTTAGCAACAGCGAGTAAACAGCGGTTGCTAGGGAACTTGCAAATACGGTGTCCGGCAACAGCAGTACCTATTACGTAACCGTTTTCTATATGTCAGAATATAGGTTATATAAGAAGATACATTGAGTGGAAGATACAGTTACAGTTACAGTTCTAGATTCTACAGTTCTACAATTCTAGTTGAGTGTGTTCATTATTGTTATTATTATCCTTCAACTCTTCAAACGCAAGTTCGTCTGTGTATACTGTGCAACTGTAATAAATACTATAGGACCGTTCAACTAGTGGTTGTCTCTTCATATGACATCCCACAGACCAGTGAACTATTTTTCCTGTTGCTCCCACTTAGGAGCATAGGGAATCCGGAAAACGATTTGCCTCACTTCAGTTTCTTAATTCTAAGACAGTCGGTAGGACCCCTTGGACGGGGGATCAGCCCATCGCAATGCCTATACCTATACAAACACAGAGTGAATGCAGACATACACATCCATGTCCTGAGTGGGATACGAAGCCACGAACCCACGATCCCAGTGTTCGAGCGACCGCGCGACTACTGTGACCGGCTGAAATGCAATGCCAGTAGCAATTGGTGTTCCCAAGCGGTCACTCATCCAAGTACTAACCACGTCCATTGTTGCTTAACTTCGGTGATCGGACGAAAAAAACAAGAAAAGCAGTGTTTTCAACATGGTATTGTCTAGCCCGATGGATAAGCTAACATAAAGCAAGTACCAAAACAATTAGGTACAGTCTAGCTGTATCACAAAGAGACAAGATTCAGAAAGTGCACTTAAGAGACCAATAAGAAGTCTCTGTATGTATACGTCTTGTGTGGTCCCTATCGCAACTTTCGAACCGGCTGATATAAGCACATCTCTGATTCACATTTAGGAGGGAAATTATGAATGTATACCCTCCCGTCGGAGAAGTTCATGGAGGTAGGTCTAGGCCCACTGGGGCTGTAGTGCCAAGAAAAAAAAACCTCCCGTAAACTTCACGATAACAAGCAAGTGGATTTATTCAGTTCTGAAAAGCAAACTGTTCTTAAGGGGAAAAGCTTTTCGTTTTCACACGCTGTTCTTCGTTAAGTATAAACCTAAAGTCTCTCTTTAGCGCAGTTCCGCCACGTAGGCGTATATAATGCGTAAATATCATACACATGTGACTGGACTACAGTCAACATCACAAACTTTCCCAGAAAGGAGTCATACGCCCTACTTTTACGTAGCACAATGTGAACACTTCTAATGAGGTAAGTAAGCACAATATTTATCTGAATATAAAGACACGTTAATACCCTTAACAAACCTGAAAAAAAAATGGTCTGAATACTGAAATTGCGTTTTGAGAATCTGTTTTATACATGAACATTGCAACACTGGCATATACTTATATTATGTAATACTGAAGACGTCTTTCTTGGATGTAACACTATCTTCGGCTATGTTTCTTGCTGAAATGAAGGAAAGGAAATTCCGTAAAGTGAATTGAAATAATTGGTGAACTAAGAAATACTTGCAACCCAATAATTTGAATTAGCATAATACTTTCTTCTGCTTAATTACATCTTTAATTATACTGGTCACGAACAGGCAACAGACATCATCATAAACAAGCAGTATAATAATACCTTCCACGAATATCTTGCTGTTATTTTAAAGAAATCAGCATATATATCTACCATCGCGTTTATTTTTCCAATCACTAATACCCTCTCATACATTAATACGCCTATACAGTATTCATTTGAAAGGGATCTACAAACTATAGTTAATTTCGCTCTCCCACCAAAGAAAATATTTTGGATAATACGTTCAATTATTTCGCAAACTAATACAAATTTCAAAACAGGAAATCCACCTGCAGAAACATTCTAAGGAGATTCAGTACAATTATTCTTCCTGACCTCTTTGTCTGAAATATAATGTTACTTACGTAAATATTTATTATTTTTATTAATATTTTCCACTATAGGAAGGCGATTTATGGAGCCGAAGCCAAGCCTTGTTCCCTAACACATGCCGTGGGTAACACAGTCACTTGGACAGCCTTGTATAACAATTCGTATCATCTCGCAAACTGATACGAGGATATGTAAATATAAAACGAAAGATCGTAGTAACTATTTCTCCAGCGAAACGCTCTACTAACTAATTAACAGATAGAAGACACGCCTAAAACATTGTGATACAGAGCACACAGTTCTGTTCGAGTTCTGAAGTCATCGCCAATTGCTGTCCTGTTGAGTAGCTTTCGTCGGGTTTCGCCAGTTCTGCTTGTTGCTGTTGGCACACAGAGTCATCCGAATTCGAAACTACATTCTTCTGCGCACTTTCGTAATCATTATTCACAATCATTCAATTTCTATTAGACACTCTGTAACATCTCACCCCAAGGAATGACAATACATTGCACATACTTTGACGTGTATTCCCATTGCTAGGCATTGCATCCGCATGAGACAACAGGGCATTCATTGCTAGGTAACGGAGCAATGAACATGCATGCTTGAAAATAGAAGGCCGTGTTTTCCTTGGGGTCCTTGTCGATGGGTTATAAGAGGGCACAGAGGTACAACGGAGTATAGAAAGGAGTGCAGAACAACCGTCGGGAGTAGTGGGGTCGAGTCTTCGGAATTGGCAGCTGCAGAAATGGCAAGAAAGAAATTAGGCGGTGCGAAGAAGACTTCATGTGTAAGTTCAAGTTACAGTGAGACTGTGATAAATCCGTTGCCAGGATACGACTAGTCAGGACTGAGAAACCTAGTGCTTGTGTAACGGTGAACTAGAAAGTGTGTAGAATATTAATGGCGTTGTATTTTCTGTAGTCCCGAATTGTGTGGATGTATAAGGCGCAATAAATCCCATCATCCAATTCAAAACCCCGTCTTATAAGTCACACCCATAATATGTGACAACACATATAACAGAGAGCAGTACACACTACTCTGTTAAGTATTACGTATTTAGAGTAACTACCGCCTAGTTTTATAAGATGTAAACTATTTATTAAATTAAAACAGAATGTGACTATGTATAGACACACGCGTATCGATTTAATTTAATACCAAATTTATATCAGAATAATGAGAAAATTGCCTCAGTTGCATCTGCAGTATCAGCAAACATAGGTTAAATACTAAAATATGTTTAAAAAGTGTATCAGTATTTAATAGAAGGCAGAACTAAGTACTTATCAGCCCATGAGTCATCAAAATAATGTCATAAACCTGTGTTATCCAAGTGTTTTGGGAACCTCCCGCACTTCTCATAAAATCCTCTCTACATTACTTCCGAAACTCTATCATCAACCAATCAGAAAGGAATCTTAAAAAGTCCATAAAATGAGATTACATTTCTTCATCCGAACCTGTAATAATAAAATTACCTTTTAAAATTTTACAAGACACCGTTACAACTTTCTTATAAGATTTCTGGGAAATAATTTATAAAGAAAGAAATTTGTGGAGAGAGCAGAAAAGGCTATGATAATATACGTTTATTTTTGGTGCCTGAGATTTATAAAAATCCTTCCCTCTGAATATGATAAAGAAGAAAACATGGAATTTAATGGACAAATACTGAAATATTAAATAACATGAAATAATTAGGCCATACATACTTCAAGAAACCTTAGCTGTTTCCTCTAACANTGGCATTTGGAGTGTACTAATTGTGATACTGCAGATAGCAGTAATCGTAAATCTGTAATTTGGGTGATTGTAAGTGCGAATGTGAAATAAAATTCGCTACGTCGAATACGTCGAGAATTTATTTGTCGCGATATACGCCCGATACGTGACAATATATATATGTATATAGGCGTGTCCTAAGCTTATAATTTCTAATTATAAATTCATATTCGAAAACAACCCCGTGAGTAATGGAACCATAAATATACGTTTCCTGTCATCCTGACAATAGTTTATATAAGCTAAAATCATATTATATGAGGGAGAGTCAGTAAATAGGTCACAAATGGATATAAAGAGCAAAACATATGATATTTGAACTTGGAAATAAACATTTATATCTCGATATATCCTCCACCAACATTTATACACTTGTCCCATCTCTTTACCAGTGCGTCGAAACCAGTACAATATTTCTTTTGACTGTCATCTCCGCCACTTCCGCGCATCCGTTTCAAACTATTCATCGTCAGCAAAATTTTTCGACCAAGGTGGATTTTCAACGGGCCAAACAGATGGAAGTCATTGGGGAATCCCCAAGCCCAGGCTGTAAGGTGGGTGCTCAAAAAACTCCCACTGCAGTTCTTGAATTCTCTCCTGGGGCCCTCGGGCTCTGTGGGGTCTGGCATTGTCACGATGAAGCAGTACCCCACTTGCCAGTTTCCCTGGATATTTTCTGCGAACTGCATCCCGAAACGTCAACACAACTTCACAGTACGATGCAGGATTCACATTTCCACCAAGCTTCTGAAGATTGGCTAACAGAATTCCCTGATAATCCCTAAACACGGCAACCTTCCCAGTTGATGGTGTAACCTTAAACTTTTGCTTGAACTACGCGAGTTGGAATCTTTCCTCTGCATTGAAGCACGCTTTGATTTGGGTCGGTAGTGAAGTATCCGTGATTCGTCCTCAGTAACGATCCTGTTAAGCATATCTTCTTCATCTGCATACCGTAAGTGACCATGCAAGGAGAGACTCATTCGGTATTTTTTCCCTATCTTTCAGTTTTCTGGGCACCCACAGTGAGCACACTTCCCGAAACTTCAAATGATCATGCATTATATTGTATACTAAACCCTGGGAACACCCTTGTGCAGTTGCTACAGTGTCTAACGTTATCTTCCTGTCCGCTCGAATCAACTGTTCCACCCGTTCTACAGTTACATGTTATGTCAACTGAAGCTGTTTTACCTTCATCTGTGGTCAATTTACTGACTCTCCCCCGTAACATCGCTCAAACATATTTATTGAATGGGAACAAGAGTCGGACATATTCGAAAATTACCACTCAGATTCTGATGTGAATAGAAACAGAAATCACGTGGGCTTCTCTTTCGACGGGCGGTGGCCGATTATTCCTGTGATTGGTGTAATTTACAGGTTGAACTGAGAGAGTGAAAACATTGAGAGAGGGCAAAACTATCATGAGCACGTGTCTAATTTCGTATAAACTAACTTCATGGCACAACCAGAAAGTTTTGGGTCAAAATCGCATTCAGAATGGAACTTTTCCTCAATTATTTACATAAATTCGAGAGAGAAAAACCTTATCAATCCATAAAACTATTTTTTTCGAAATAAACTCTTCCAGTAATCCACCAATCAATCTTACAGAAATCGTAATGAAACTTAGATTAAAAGCAAACATTATTAAAACCCAAAAGTACAAGAAATAAAGTAATTTCACGCATTATTTTCTATATGCAAGTGATCACTAAGCTTGACCAAGAATTTCCTGCCTTTCGCAGAAAGAGATATTTCATTTCTGTTTCCAAAACATGCCGAGCAAACCTATCCAGGAGCAGTTTACTTAAAATCTATTCCTTTAAAATTCATATTATTATTATTGTACCATCTACGTCTAGGTCTACCAGGTAGTTCCGCACCCCCCTTCAATTCTCCGACTGTGGTACATTAAAAATGAACGGCGGAGAAGATACATAAATCAAATTTAGAAGCAGTATTTCCTTCTTTGTGAGTGTCTGTCCACACAATCATTTTGCTCACTGAATCTGATTTCCATTTCTCCGACTTCATTTGGAGGGGGAAGAGTTGATCACTTTGTTTTTATTTCTATAAATTTCCCTGGAATATTGGAAGTTTTTGAATGGACATTTCAGATCGAGGAATTAGTAAGCATAATTTATAAAAATGTAACGGAAAACGAAATTCAAGTTACCTGTCCACATTGGATAATGTAGGTTTATGGACATAAATTTTCATTCACAAAATCCCATGAGGCAGTCAGACATCAGGCACAGAGAAATGGCAACTCAATTCTTTGAATTTTCGTAGATCTGACAGAGATATAATTCCCTTATTCCCTCCAGACAAATGCCAGAACATTGCCTTAAGTTAGTCACATTTTTCCATTTATTACTCACAAACGAACTAGTATTCAACGTTTCACAATTCGGCCACTGCCAGCCCAGTTAAACATGTCAAAAATATAGACAAGAAAGTTTTCATAACAAACCTACTTTTAATTTAGGATTTGAGTTTTTTTCAGCCATGGTTATGAAGATATACATCTTCTGTAATATAACGCCATGTAGACAATTGAGAGTTGACTGAAGTTTCGGAGGATGTAGATTCCATCTTCAGGATTAAAAAAAAAACCAAGGAAGAAACCAGGATGAAGCAGGTCTGCGTCTGTTGACTCTGATTTCAGTTCTTCAGAGGTCGAAAATCCAAATCTTTCCGAATAAATCCAGAGGCACAAAGCTTCTGTAGCATTATGTTAGTGGAACTGTCTTGGCGAGTGTCCACCCTGCACATCTCCAAACGCCTGTCTCCCTCTGTAGCAGCTATTGTTGGCCTGCAAACCAATCAGGCAGAGTAGCTTTCACTGAATACAGTACTTTCCAGTAGCAGTATCCAAAAAGCCTTTAGTACAAAGAGAATGCTCTGGACTACAACATGGCCCACTTGTACCTATTGTCTGAACTTCATCACAGAAGGGCATGGCCATTATGAATGCTGCCATAGAACACTGGTCACGTGACTTCCAGTGTTGCTATGGTTACGTTCCTATGGTTTCACGGAGATTAGATCACAAGTAATATAACCTCACTTCTCCATACTGGGATTTAATAATGCTAATGGTAGCAATTCGCCAACGCTAACAGGCTGAATGTTGTTATTACGTGAGACAAACACAGTTAAAGTTGAAGAAAATTTGACGACCCCCAAGAAAATTGACAGAATAATATAGTTATAGTAATCATCATCTTCTTCATGACGGTCCTTCTTGCAAGCGAACTCTCACTCCAGAAAAGCATTTGCATCATCATCATAACCATTCCGTCTTCATCGTAGTCCTGTCACTCGCAGACTTGCAGAAGAGACATCGCCTTTCAACATTCCTGTAACTTCTGTACATCAGTAGCAGGTTTTTCTTAATCACTGTATTTTATTTCTTAAACCCTTCAGCCGTCAAATATGAAACATGCAGAATGTCTGGTGTATCTCTTAATGTATATATTAATTATTATTGACCAAGAGGCGGTATAGCGACGGACTATGGGCTGGCGGTCCGGATTCGAATCCTGGCAGCGTAAAGATGTTTTTCATCTCTACGTCGTCCAGACCGGTTCTGGGGCCCACCCAGCCTCCTATCTAACGGGTACTGGGGGCTTTTCTCCGCAGATAAAGCGACCGGGTGGTGAAGTTGACCAAATAAGAGGCCAAAATAGTGGAGCTATACCTCTACTCCTCCAAATGTCTTCATGGCATATTACTTAATTATGTAATCAATAAATTTATACTCCATAATGAGACGTTTCACAGTGTGTAAATGGGCTAAGTTATCCCTGTAACAGGCCGTGCAAGCCCATAGATTTGTGAGAGGTTTAGGCTCCCACATCTTGTAGACAACGGCTCACAGACGGCGGTGAGGCTGTCAGCCTTAAGTGCCGACCGGCCTTTACCTGAGCAACAGTCCTGGTACTCATTTCTGACAGGGGCTGAGTCGACCCCAGTGCCATAATGCAGCTGGGAGGATTAGGTCAATTAAAAAATCCAATGACCTCATCAGGAATCGAGCCCGCGACCTTCCGGCTTGGAGTATACAGCCTGAAAAACCTACGCTACCGCGTGTCCCCTAGCATTCTACAAAATAATAAGGCATAATTAGAGCAGTCTATATTCGAAACCTGCATCCAATAATGCCCTAAATGTATCAGCACTGCATACCGAAAGATTGCTACATTTTCCTTGCCTTCTTATCTGGTCTTTGTTAGCGACAGCTATAACGGTAACCCTGCTATTCTCAGTGTAGCCAACTTTGGTATAGGAACATACAAGAGGCTAACCGTAGCCTTTACACAGAAGCATTTCATTATATCAACAATAAACACTGTACTGCTGTTCATACATGCACAGTGCTCCGAAAGGTGTATGGAGTGTAGCCTATACAGAGGAGAAGTTGTTGCTGGTATAAGGGAACGGGTCGTACACAAAACATCGATTGTCGTTCTACCCTGGAAGTCCCCTTCCTATGTTTTTATATCCTGTATTTTCAATTACTATGCAAATTCCGTACTAGGATGGAGTAACTCTTGGAGAAAAGAGGTTCCAGAAGATCCTACTTTACACTCACCCCATCTAGCAGTCAGAGTGAAAGAGTGATTGGTGTTGCCACACCAACGGATTCAATAAGTAATTATTACATTACAATTTTGGGCCTGTATTTTTTTATGATAATTATAACCGATGTGAAGTGATGACGTTACTTAACGCCACACGCTGACAGTTTGCCTCCTGACACATCATAGCATGAAGATGAACTAATGTTGTACGCATAGGCCGCGCCATAGCTCAAGTGGTTAGTCGCCGGCTTCCCACCGCGGCGGCCCGGTTATGAGCCCGGGTCTCGTCAAGTGGTATATGTGGTGGACAAAGTGGCGCTTGGGCGGGTTTTCTCCAAGTACTTCGGTTTCCCATGCCAATTTTCATTCCACCGAATTCTCCGTCATCATAATCACCCGGGGCAGGCTACAAAAGGCCAATCAGTGGCCGCTGTGCCGATTGGACCCAGTTGGACTCCAACCCACACTAAGCGAATTAGAAAAATGTTCTACGCATTCTTAAACTCGATAAAGGATTGAGATGAGTGGTTAGATTCAAGTTACGTCTGCTTTGACTGCTACATGTTTCGGATAGAAGAAGGAATAAGCCACAAAGCCGATATTAACGTGGTGATACAAAGAATAATCCCTTCAAAAATAAAAGAATGAGATCGTTTTCGGAAGAAGATGAACATGTATTTAATTTACATAAGCATAGATTTTATGTTACAAGTTTCGACATATATATATATATCAGGCTTTCATACATGAACTGTATATAAAGTTATGTTATATAGAGTTCATGTAGGAATGCCTTAGGGCACGAGGTAGTGTAGTTTGTTGATTCACTGTGCTGCAAGCCGGAAGGTAGCGGGATCGAGTGGATATATTCAATTTACCTAATTCTTCGAACCGCACTATGGCCCTAGGGTCAGCTGTCTAATCTGCCGCCTGAGCAACTTTCGGTACCTAGAGAATGACAGACAAAACTCCTACCAGCACTGATTTACCCTGCCCTGGACAACAGAAATTACGTTTTGATGTTTATTTAAGCCCGTTCGCTGGAGTCGTTTATTTCTTGTACTCTCCCACAACTTTCATGATAATTCCAAAATATGGACCTACACATGTCACAAATGTTGTCACACTATTATCACCAAAGGAGTTCTTCAGAGTAATGAAGTGTATGACTTCCTACAATTCTTCATCCCTGCAGTTCACATACAACCCCCTGCCAGGAATTTTAAATTACCCTCTCAAAAGCAGACATTCAGGCAAATATTTCTATCATAACATGTACGGTTTCTCCCAACAAATTTACATATACATATGTATTTCTTGCAAACAAATACGTTGTCTACATAAAGCCATGGCTTTCTCTGGTTGTTATAAGCTGTCAACCATCTAACAAAGAACTGTGTTAACCCCCCGCCTGTAGGCGTCACGGCGCCCTTAACAGGGGGTCTCGACTGTTCATCTCCGGAAACTGCTGGGAGTTGAGATTGAAAACGTCGGGAGACGCCGCAAGTTTTCTTGCCGTAAAGAAGTTTCAGTGATCACAGTTAGGTGCAAAACTTGNGGGGGGGGGGGCGCTTGCCTTTATCATCCAGACCGTTGCTCTTTAAAGAAGGAAATAAACATTTTCTTTCTGGGTGCAAGATGGGCCTATTTCGAAGTAATTGTGTACTTGAGAACCTGGACAGAATATGCACTTCGATGATCCATTAAGCCATTGTAAGTTATTCATGACTACACACATTATACAGTGCACGAGGTAGAGTAGTTCGTTGACGCATTATGCTACAAGCCGGAAGGTCGCGAGTTCGATTCCCGATGAGGTCATTGAGATTTTCAATTTACTTAATATTTCCAGCCGCACTATGGCTCTGGGGTCGAATCAGTCTCTAACAGAAATGAGTACCAGGAATCCTCCTGGGGGTCAAGGGCAGCCTGCGCGTAAGGTTGACAATCTCACCGCCAACTGTGAGCAGACTTCCTGGAACATGTGGGAGCCTCGACGTCTCACAACTCTATGGGTCTCCATGGCCTGTTACGGGGATAGCTTTCCCTTCTACATACATTATACATTCCACCGGAAGAAAAGAATTTTATGTTGTCACGACATCTCAAATTTGTATTTATGTCCTGAAAATATTAAGGTGTGCATTAAATTGATATGAAGACAACTATAAAACCTTATAATCTTTTACGGAAAGCGAACATTAGTTAACGCGTTCATGAGAACGGACCTGTGACAGACACGAATCAGTTCTCCGTTATCCTTCCTCATCTCCCTGACATTCGTCTTAATACTAATGCAAGTTTTCGTTTCGTGCATCCTGTTGTGTTATAATATACAAGTTCTTTATTAAAATCCATCACAATACAACACCATCAAAGTCAAGGCCAAGATCGGCTCGGCTATATGTTTCGGCTATTAAAGCATTCATCAGGCAAACACACGATTAATATATTCAGACCACTCAACTACAGTACTGGTAAAACTGGATACATGATAGTTATAACATTGTATTATAATTGCTTGGCATAAAAGTACAAGGAACTAGACTATATAAAAACGAAAGTTATAGTGTGAAACAAGGTTAAGAATCTTCATGTGATGTTTTAGATCAAGGCAGTTGTTGGTTGTTGCAATTTTGTCATATTCCGCTGACTTAATTGTATATACTAGATTTTGTGTACATGTAATAAGCTGCTTTGGAGTATGACTCTAGTATAGTATTGACGTTAATCGCTCAGCCGGTGCCTCACCTTACAATGTATTGGTCCGTTCTGTAGGGAATATAAACTGCAACGGGTCTCCAAAGCAGTTCATTACATGTACACAAAATATAGTTTATACCATTATGTCCGCGGGAATATAACCAAATTGCAAGAACCAACAACTGACTTGATGATGTAAAACATGACATGAAGGGTCTTAACCTTGTTTTACCCTATAACTTTCGATTTTTATATAGCCTAGTTCATTGTACTTTTATGTCAAGCATTTTATAATGTAATAACTATCATGTATCCAGTTTTACCAGTCCTGGAGTTGAGTGGTGTGAATATGTTAATCGGCCAAGATCGAGCCGATCTTGGCCTTGACCTTGATGTTGTTGTGTTGTGACGGATTTTAATAAAGAAATTGTACTATGGAAATTCTCAAGAAAATCAGATGTTGAGGTGAGTAAGTAGAGTTCTGTACATTTTCTCGACCAAAACACTCTTTGCATTTCCCATTTCCTCTCATGTTAGGACTACGTACATATATACTATAGCCACATCTGAGTGTCTTAAGAGATGGTTAAGAATAAGTTCAGAACTTGAATCGAATCACACTAGTAACAGTGAATATGATAGGCTTCAAGGATACGTTGAAGCCTCGTTTCAATTTCAAACGTAACGGGGACTGATCCTCTAAATCTTCAACGCACCTGTGAAAATGTGGCTGAAATGCTACACAAGGTTTGCTTAACTTTCTGCGTTTCTCCTCCTCGTTACAATTGGGAATTCTGACTCGGTGGGCACCGCAACCAGCTTTAGGGGTTGACCAGTGTAGTAATACAGGAGATAAGTCGGTTAGACAGGCAAAATCATTTTGACGACACAGTGAAACAATAGTAGGCAGCATTAGTGTAAAAAAAAAATCCGTGATTTCAGTCTGCAAGCGAAATATACCGACCGAGCGACCGCCGCTTGTCGGCGAAGTTATTGCCAACTTTAGCGGATAGAGGGTGTCACGTGGTCAGCGCAACGATTTGGTGTATCAACATTTTTAAAAGTCGACACATGTACGTAAATATGCTATAGTGTTTACCGAAAATACTCCATAATTTAGCAACAGGAATAGCGTAGTCAGTATAGACTGGCTACGGGATGGACGACTGAGGGGTCGGAGTTCCAAGTTCCGG
This sequence comes from Cryptotermes secundus, assembly GCF_002891405.2. Classification (NCBI taxonomy): domain Eukaryota; kingdom Metazoa; phylum Arthropoda; class Insecta; order Blattodea; family Kalotermitidae; genus Cryptotermes; species Cryptotermes secundus. The sequence goes on along the minus strand of NW_019724588.1, from coordinate 1,906,216 downwards.
TAGGTTGAAGAATCTTCACTTCTCCAAGGCGTCCAGACCGGATCTGGAGTCCACTCAACCTCCTATCAAATGGGTACCGCCGAAGGAACCCCCCGGTACCCATTGGATTCATCTCCAGCTAGTGCCGAGGTCAAGAAAACGTGAATCTATACGTCCAATCCCTCATATGCCTACATGCTGTACTGCTTAATTAGTTAAGCACAGAGACAACTTTACCTTTTACCTTACTCCCTAAATTTAGAGAGCTCCATATAGAAGAACACAATATGACTACGTCATGTGGCACGAATTTGCAGTGCTTGGTCTGAACCTGCGCAACTGAAGCTTGTGTGGCGACAGCCGTTACGCTCGTCCTGTGTGGCACTTACTCCTCCCATCCCTACAGCGTCCAACACAGCCCCCACACAAGGGCCCTACAGGCTCATATCCATGTACACTGATTTGTTTCAAATTATTATGAATGCCAACTGCCTATCCAATCATTACTCTCCACCAGCCGGTCACGGTAGCCGAGCGGTCTAGAGCATGTATTGTCTTCACTCGGTCGGAAGCCCGGATCGTGGGTTCGAATCCCACACAAAGCATGGATGATTTTTGTGTGTATGCGTTTATTCTGTTTGTGTTCTCCTGTGTTTAGGTAGAGGCCTTGCGACGAGCTGATCACCCGTCCAAGGAGACCTACCGTCTGTAGAAAATAATCAATAAAAGTAAGAAATCAGCCCTATGCTTCAAAGTGGGAGCGCGAAAAAATGTTTCTTCACTAAATAGACTAATGTTTGAGCAATCAAATAGAGGAGGATAAGATGGGCAGGACTATAGCATGAATGGAATAGATGATAAATGCATAAAAATTGTGACTTCCAAAAGACAAATTAGGATATTTCACGTGAAGGCTGAAGGATATTACTAAAAGAGTTCTTTAAGGACAATTTGTTAAAGCGTGGGAGAGATTCACCGGGCTTAGATAAGGTCTGGTAGTGTGCTCTTGTAAACACAGAAACAAGAATCTGGATTCCATAAAAGGAACTTAGCACAGTGCAGTGGCAAAAGATGCATAAAGTCCATAGTGATCTGGTCGCTGTCACAGCGCGAATATTCTCGTGCTGAAACAACTGTGCAACAAACGTGGCGCCTTTACAGAAATACCGACCTCTCTTCGCGTCGAAGAGGAAACCTCACTTCTAAACACGTACATGGCTAAGAAAGAAAAGAATCTCGGTTATAGATCTCGAAGAGACCGGAAGCTAAGAACGACTGTGCTGGCGAGGACCAGCAGTAATTTAGCCGACCGACAGACAGAAGTGAACGGTCAGTTCCACATTCATACCACTTTACACCCGGGGAAAGGACCCCTACTACACAATGGCGCGGAGGCAGGTTGGGGCCCAGAGGGGGTCTAGACGCTGTGTAGAAGAGCAAAATCTTTTGCCACTGCCGGGAATTGAACAGCGGTCGTCCAGCCCATAATTTGTCGCAATACCGAGTGAGCTATCGTGGCTTCCACCAGAGGGGAGAAATTTAGAATTAATGCTAACATTCATGGATGCTTTCAATCAGGTAGGTTTTTTTATTTAATGCAAAAAGCAACGTCATTTGTTTTATGGGCCTAATAATATAATTCCGTGTAAATATTTCGCATCTGCTGTAACCTATTTGTGCGGTGCGAAAGAGATGGGAAGGGAGACTGTGACATGAAATGTAGATTAGCACTGGAATATAATAAATTCCATTCACATTCTCGCGTGCGAAGTGCCATTATTTCAAAGTAACAACCTTCGAATTGGACATTTATGTTATTTTTACGGCCGGAACACATTTGATTAGACTAGCATGTTCACTTCATAATGGACCGCGCATATGTTGACCAATCATGACGCCCACATTACAAACATGCAACGATCACAATTCTGCGGCGCAGAGAATATGTTTCATTTTAATCAGGGTTGTCCCAATTAAAAAGACCGCCTCTGTGGCCTAGTGGTCAAAGTTACTGGCTACAGATCCAGAGGTCCCGGGTTCGATTCCTGGCGCTACCAGACTTTCTGATGAAGGAAGGAAGCGGTCAGGTTCAATCGAGGCATTACACCGGTATGTATCTGGGGGACAGAGGAAAATCACGAAATATGTCAGAGAGAACAGTCTGTGTCCCGATTAGCGTTCTAACCGAGCAACTCCCGAACAAGAGACCAGAGAGTCAAGGCTACAGCAACCGGCTCGATCCGCACGGCAAGCGGCGGCCTCATTTGACTGAGACACATCTTGTATGGAGGCCTGGACCTGCAGCTTACAGTTTCGAAGAAGCGACTCCTCAAACGTTCGTGTCCTTTCTGCTCCTGAATGATTTGTACTAGGCTGCGTATCACATTCTACTATTGCTTTTCCGATATTTTTGAGGCGTTTAGCTGTGTGACTCTTCGTGAAACGGAGGTGACAGCAATTGCAGGTCAGCCCCGTAAAACTAAAGCTGCCCATGTGCTTATCTAATTAAGCACTACGCCACCAAGACGTATGGGGAAGTGGCTGTATAGATCCATATTTTCTTGACCTCGGCACTAGTTGGAGGTGGGTGGTAAACTTCACGCCCCAACTCCTTTACCCTCGTGGTAAATGTTCCATTACCCACTGGATAGGAGACCGGCTGGGCCTCAAAGCCGGTCTCGACGACGTGGGAAAAAAGACATTCTTGACCGTACTGGCACTCGAACTCCGATCCCTCGGTCGTCCAGCCCGTAGCAAGTCCCTATACTGATTGCAGTAGCTCGGTCCCTACTGTATCCCAGCAGTGACGAGAAAAATTTCTTGCCTCTGTTGAATTTGTTTGGATCCACCGTTAATTTATAATTCATGGCAGGTTGCGTAAACATACGAGACCATTTACGGTACAGTATGTGTCAAAAGTTTATCCCAGCTTGTGCTTCCGATGTAGTCAGTTATCGGAAGGTTTTGGTTTCCCTGGCGAATGCGATGGCCCCAGTCTGTTACACTTATGAGCCACAGTAGTTACGCTCATACAAACTACTAACCAGACTCAACGCACATTTCAAATAACCACCCCTCCCTTCCCCAAACCCATCCTCGTAACGTTCGATCCGTCACGGACACCGACTGCGTCATAAATAGAACCGCTGGGATGTAAAATGCAGTGTGCATTGTGCCACTTCAATTTTATGGATGTCTAATTCCACAGTGTACTCCGGTTAGTTATGTTCATTTTGAGACACAAATCAAGTGCAGTTTGTTGTCGTGAATTATACAATGTACCGACTCGTCTAGTGGTACTTAAATGACTGGCAGTAACTGTTCCCACACAAAATACTTAGGAAGAAAGTCGGTCAGTCAGTCAGTCCGTCGGTCGGTCGGTCGGTCGGTCAGTCAGTCAGTCAGTCAGTCAGTGCGATTACATATTGGCATACTCCATGTCTGGCATATTTTAAGTGTAGTTGTAGTTTAAATATAACCAATGAAACAAATTTCGTGCCTAATGAGGACTAATGTACTGTATATACGTAAATCTGTAACAGCCCCATTTAAGTAAAATTACTTCATTTGGAAGTAACAATAAGATGCAGGAATTATAAAATCATAATTCCAATGCTTCACTAAATAAGTATGTTACTGACACATTAGAATAAAAATGGATGGGACGGATGAGGCATATAGCACGCACAGGAGAGATAAAAAAATGGATTCATAGACCTAATATTAGACGGAGAATCTGAAAGGAAGAATCTAGTTGGGAAGTCAAGGTGTATGTCTGAGGATAACATTAGTATGAATGTTAAAGGAATTGGGTGCGAGGGCTGCAAATATGTACTGAAATTCCGGCTCCATAAGATGCGAAGAATATCTTGAGGAGCTGAGTGACTAACTGTTCCCGCTGAAGACTGAATTCCTTCTAACTTAATATATTAAAATTACGTTTGCACCTCACAGGCAACACATTACGCCTCCGCTAAAATATAAAACGTGTTAAGGTTGTTTGCGGAAATAAACGCTGTTTATTTTGAGAATCATTCGAAACACGCATAGAGCTCAGTTTTAGTAAGTTATAGCATGTGGAACACATAGTAACCACTTGGGTTTAGATGGATTCTTCCGTGCAGAAAAGTCGTTCTCAAACAACTGAAATTTTCCGTAAAAAGGATTCTGGTACACGGATTTAGGCTATAGCTTCTTTGAATAAGCTAATTACAGCGAATACTAGACGCCAACTTACCTAATACAGAGTGGTCAGATTGTCGATTGGTTAGTTAGTAAAACGCACAGAGAAAGAGTGTAGCGTGTACAGCCATTACTATGCAATGACCGCGAGGTGGGCTCAGTAAACACGTTCCAGTTGCTAGGAAGCTGCAACAGTTGAACTATAACAATGGAGACGAGGATGTTTCCTATGTGGTCTGTGCCGAGATAGGACAATTTGAAGCAACGGATCTCCATCGTGACCCCTGACTCGTAAGAGGCGACGAAAATGGAAGTCTGAAATCTGAGACAGTAAAATATGGTCTCGAGTCCCAAGGGACTCGGACCAGAGGAAGACTGCGCTGCTAAGGGCCAGCAGCATATACAAAAGACAGACCCGTCCGCTCGTCAGAGAGGGCGCCCCACAGAAACAAGACCGTAACAGTCAAACGGTAATAATTAATATCTGGTCATGAGCCGCAGATGGGGCTCGACACCAACACTTATTGACTGACTGACCGTCAGTCGCAATGTGACTTCCACTTTCACTTCAGTTGTGGGATATTCGCCGGGCAGCAACGACGTGAACACAGAACCTGAAGAATTCCCATTGTTGAGAGCTGTTACCAAGCAACGACTAGGGAAGAATATAAAAGGCTGGACACAACTTAACATGTAGTGATTTGTAAAGTGTGATAATCAGCGATGTTATAGTTCTTTGTAGTAACGATCTATAAGTGGTCAATAAATCGAATTATCCAAAACCCCGTCTATAGCCACACATACTACGTGACACTTACTGAATTTACAAAAGTTGTTCGAAGTGAGATCCTCAGTGTTCAGTGCACAACTCACAATTGTGTGATACCCTTCTACAAATTTATTGCTGAGTTTAAATGTGAACATTCCCACTGACACGAGATAATATTTTAGGTTAGGCCTAACTGATTTTTCGGAGGCTCTGTTAACTTCTTTCTTCTGCAGTGAACCAGATGGCGGATCAGAGATGACGTTCCAAACTGTAAGACCAAGGATATGATAACGTGATGCCTGGTTAAGGTTACTGCACAATTCAGGGAGGGGTGATAAATGAGTATGAAGCAATGGTGGAATCATAATTATCAGGAGAAAACCTTAGAAACCCGAAAGGAAACTTCCTCCAGTGCTACGTAGTCCACCAAGAATTTCATAAGAAGTCACTCGGAACTGAACCCAAGATTTCGTGGTAAGAAAATCAGGGCCTAATGGCGTAATGTTGCTTCCAATTACGACGGACGGAAGGAAGACTCGTGACACATGATGTCGGATTATGTAAGCCTAAATCAGGCAGATATTCGTAAGGTGGGGCGTCTGTCACTCAAGCTTCCGTTCTGTGCTTGTTAATGATTCTGGCGAAAGGCAAAGCCAGAAGCGAAGCGTTTGTGTAAGGATTAATGGCTTTACAGTCGACTCAGCTGTGTTAGCTACTGACACTCTCAACGCATCAAACAGCTTAAGCCATGCTATATCTTAAGAATTAAACTCCAGTTTAAGATACATTTCAGGAGACTGATACATTTCTCCGCAGTAGAAACAAGCGCATAATGATGACTCGATAGTGGCTCGACAGCCAGGCCCTGCAGACAGGTTGCGGTTGCCGCAGGAACAACAGAAGGTCTGAGAGTCGCATCCCATTCGTATTCTCTCTCTCTCTCTCTGGCTCTACGGCCCTTTGTTCCTTGGCCAATTTTTTCTTCAGTTTCTTAATCTATACGCAGTCGGTAGGACTCCTTGGATGGGGGATCAGCCCGTCTTAAGGACGCTGCCTACACACAGGACAACACAAACACAGAATAAACGAACACACAGACATCCATGCCTTGAGTGAGATTCGAACCCACAATTCCATGGTTCGAGACGGGCGAAGACGGTTCATGCCTTAGACCGCACAGCCACTATGATCGGTTTTTCTATTAATTTCGGAAAACAAAATTAGAACATGATATACACAGCATTTTTATAAGGATTTGACCAGCCATTCAAAATTTCATAGGGGGGATACACATACACGCACAGAGCACGGAAATCGCATAAGCCTACTTTAACTTTTTTTTTAAAAATAAGGAGAGTAAGTCTAAATAGAATCAGTGCAAAACATATTTGCATATACCTTCCCATATGAACAATAACTGCATTACTTTGGAAACCCAACAGATTGTTACGTGGTGGACACGGTTAGTTGCTGAACACCTAAAAGCAACGAATTCCGCCCGACCGGTAAAGCAGATTGCAAGAAAATTTCCATTTCGTGTCTGATCTCATTGTGTGTGTACCGTCATATTTATGAAGATACGTTAGTTTCATGCAGGGACACGATCTCCGAAAAGTACATTCCTAAATATTGTGTGCAAAGTATTGTTTATCGGCCAAGAATTAAGCTTATAAGCATGGAGGCAATGCAAAATGTTAACATTATGTCCAACAAATTTAATGCGGACAACTTTTCTATTTAAGCGACGTACGCCCTTCCTAGAGAGAAAACAATTTAATTAAATTCAGTCAGATTCTTTATTACAGGGTCTGTCAATAGTAAATAGCCTTGTAAGTTAATTCGATTATACTTTTTGTTTATTTCTTTGTGTTGAGCTCAACAGCCAGTGGCCAATTACAGAGGCAGAACGAATACAAAACAATAATAAAATGAACACAAGGGTAAAACAAATATACTACTACTACTACTACTACTACTACTACTACTACTAATAATAATAATAATAATAGATGACATATTTACATATTTAGGCTAGTTGTACATGCCCAAACCTCCTCACTTACTCATGGAGCTGAGCCCTTCTTGAGGAGCCGCCAATTCTGCAGCTACTCAAGAACTTCCCAGGAGTTTATGGAACCCGAAGGTTCATTACCGTGTTGACAAGAGTCCTCCTCTTGTCCCTATCCTGAACCAGATTAATCCAATCCAGACCATCCCATCCTATTTCACTGAGACCTATTTTAATACTGTCCACCCACTTAAGCCTTGGTCTTCCCAGTGGTCCCCTCCCTTCCGGCTTTCCCACCGATATCTTATATGCATTTCTCCCCTGCCCCAGTCGTGCTACATGCCCTGTCCATTTCATCCTCCTTGACTTGAGCATTCTAATTATACGTGGAGAAGCGTACAAGTTATGCCCAAACCTACGCACATTCTTAATGTGTTACCAGTAACCAAAGTCTCATACTCGTCCAGATATTGTGCCCTTATGATTATACGCAAACGATTAACATATACAGATATTATATTTGTGGACATTACCCATCGTGACAATGGATAATATACAGAAAGATAATATTTGTACTAATGCAATATCACCAAAAACTTTTAGATCTTATGTACGGTTAGTTCAGTTTCGGTGTAGATAATCGAAATTAACGGCCGTGGGGATCCGTTGCGCTGACCACTTGACACCCTCTATTCGAAAAAGTTGGCACTAACACCGCCGAAAAGTGGCGGTCGCTCGGTCGGTATAGTTAGTTCGTTTTTAGTTAAGTTTCTTTCTGCAAAATATTTAATTACCTACACGTTTAACGAAACAGTGGGATTACTAATGAATCACAGAAATATAATTTAAGCACCCTCCAGATGGCTGATGCAAATAGATTTCTTACATCAGCACTACCGCAATTATGACGTCATCCAATATTGGCTACTTTCCTCTACAGACATGGCGACGTTTCAGATCTTCGAAGTTACATGCTCACAAGGAAAGAATTTGACACGGATTCTAAACTTTCGATTGTAGAAATTGGGTCCGGAAATTAACAACTTGGTACCAAGTTAACTTCCAGTATATGCCTGTACGTTACCGTCTTAAGCAAAGTAGATCTTCCACGTTCTTTCTCTGGCATTTTCTTTTGTCTACAAAGCCGACTTTACGGTCAATAAGACAGTGCGTTGTACTTGCAATGGGAGATAGAGAGAAACTGGGTCACTGCGGTCGTAACCAGGACGACGTTGCTCTAACAAGTGGTTTGCGGAACAATCGTTTCTCTGGCAACGTCGTAACTATCCTGCTCCACCCGAAACCTTCTTATTGGATAGTAACGCCCCAGTAACGCCCCCATAGACTCGTGCAACACCCACGAGCGACGTTGTGACATTTAATTAAAAATATTCAATTACACATCTTTTAAATACACATTACATTAATGCTGATGTTACTAAATTCATCAATAGGTATTCACAATTTATATCTTCATTGAATACCGGAATGTATAGCCGCTTCTGATGATAATATGATAATGCATGCAGACTTTGTTATTAAATGTCGCAAGTAATGAGCACAACTCAGAAGAATAAGATACACAGCCAAGAACCTTCTATATTAACATTTCTTCTCAACATTCCATTAGAATTCTCAATATAGGGCAGATATGTTCATTACGACATATTTTACTAGGTATCTGCCAGAGAAACTTTAGAGTTATTAATTTCGCAAAGCATTTTTTTGCTGTGTTACATTCATTACTGCGCCATGGAATTAAACATTTTTCGGGCTTATAAGCTTTCGTCCAACAGGCTTGTCTTTCTTCCTTGAGAGGATTTTAGAAGACTGTGATGAGGAGAATATTATCACATCGGAGAGAGAATGTAACAGGAATATAGAAAAAAACCTGCATAATGTGATACTTCATTATTTTTACACTTCGCAGAATTCACTTAGAATGGAGGAGATGAAATAACGCGTACAAAATTCGGAAAATCTGAAGTTATGAGACGATTTAGTCCACTTAGGTATTAAAGCGTAGTTAAAGAAATCTCTTAGGTAGATAAGAGACTATCAGTTAAACCTGTGATTGGTTTAACTTAACGTAATAGCCTACTCAGTAGCACGAACCTGCGGCAGTTCTTGTTCAATATTACTTACAGATCTTTCAATAAATAACGTTGCTGAAGAATGCCGTCTTCTGGGAAGTGGCACCGTGTAGATCTTGTGTGAACCAACTTTTCGGAAGAACATGTCGCCTCCATCCTCAGGGTAGAAAAGTCTGCGAGCAAGGAACCAGCGTGAACAAGTGGCTGCAGACTGAGTCACCGGTCGAAATACACACAACTATATAAGTCAGTCTGTCACTCTGGAACCAACTACTTCCTGGCTCGCGGATTTTTCTACCCTGAAGATAGAGGTGATATGTCCTTCCGAAACGTCGCTTCACACAAGATTTATGCGGCACCACATCAGAAAAGACGGCATTCTTCACAGTCAAAGCCATGAAAAATTCGAATCTTAAAACTTTGTGTTCTTCAATTAATATCAATTGGATACGCTTACATAATCTGCAAAATGTTGTATAACACACGGGTTTCGTGTAACTAACCAACTTCATGGAGCTGAGCCATTCTTGAGAAGCTGCCAGTTGTGCAGCTACTGAAGAGCTTCCAAAAATGTTATGGAAATCGAAGGATCATTACATTTTTCAGAAAACCTTCCACTAGTCCTTATCCTTAGAAAGATCTATCCAATCCATACCACCTCATTCTAGCTCTTCAACATTCACTTTAATATTATCCAAAAACCTACGTCTTAAATTTCCTTGTAGTCTCTTTCCTTCTGTTGTTCCCACCAATATCCCATATACATTCCTCTTCTCCACAACTGTGCTATATGCCCTGCCCATCTCATCCTCCTTGACTTGATCGTTCTAATTACACTTGACAAACAGCATAAGTTATGAAGCTCCTCATTATGGAGTTTTCTCCAAACTTCTCTCAAACTCTCTTCGTTCAGTTATTCTCCTCAGTACCCTATTTTCAAACACCCTTAGTCTATATTTCTCCCTTAATGTCAGAAACCTAGTTTCGCACCCATACAGAACCACAGGCAAAATTATAGTTTTTTTATACGTATTATAATTTTTATGTTTCTAGACAGCAGACGAGAAGACAAAAGGTTCTGGGCTGAATGGCAACAAACATATCCCAAGTTCAATCTCCTCATAATTTCCTCTTAAATAAGGTTTTGATTTTTATGGTCGTTCCCAAGTATCTGAACTGTGCCACATTTTCAAAACATCTGTCACTTACCTTTATGTAAGGAATTTTCTCTGTATTTTGGTAAAGTCTTGTGTTAAAATTAAGTAATTTTATGACGTAAAGAATTTTTCATGAAGATGTCTATGACTTTCACTAGGATAGCCCCGTGGTGTAACTGAAATACTCATTGAATGTTCATGTTTGATTATTTTTTTCTTAATATCAAAACGATTGTGACGTCTCTCATCTATAAATGATTCAAACTAAGTCCCAAGTGCAAACAATATATTATATGTCCTTGATCTCGCTCTCCTTTACACTACATGTTTCGGCCTCAAACGGCCATCATCAGGTGTATACACTCACGTTGCTGTCACACTGCACCCAGTTTAAAATTTAACATTTTAAACTCATCTTCCTGGTCCGAAAAGAGACTTTAAATCAGGAAAGTAAAATCAGACCTACAAAAAGAAAAAACAATTTATCACCACTAATATGAAAAGTATACTCTTAACAGAAATGATAATAATAACAAAGGAGAGGATAACATTATTTGAGCAGGAGTGAGACGCGCATTCCTCCTCTTGTTTTCCATCTTCTGTCCTCGTGTCTCTTACTCCTTTTCTTCATCAGCTCCCCGTCATTAATCACCACGTTTCACGTCGGCTCACTCCACCTTACATACAAGTCACGTGACCCCACATAAACCTCAACTCAGACACTAAGCCTGTAGTGCAAAAGAGGCATCAAGTATCTTCCTTTAGTCTCAGTAGGCCCCATACGGTCCAGTGGCGGTTAAGGGCAGAATATAGATTCACTAGATAACTATCAGCTTCGCAAGGACATTGCTGTGTGAGGTTCCTCGATCAGTATCTGAATATTCTTTTGGGTTTGACATTTTGAAACAGACTGGCAAACGGTCTCAAAACGGCTCCGAGTACTGAGCCCTTATTTTCATAAACAGATGCCAATTTTGAGGTAGATCTTGTCTCGCCAGTGTGCACTGTGTTCCCTAATGGAAGTAGCCTACAAGGAGCGGTCATTGAGATGCTGCCCTGGCTTTACAAGAAGGGGATGTGTATGGCCTAACAACGCTTCCACTGAACTAGCAGTGTCTTCAACCTCTACCTGATTCATGAAAGGAGAGGCTTAATTTAATGAAAAATCGTTCATTAAATCCAAATCCAAAGCAGGGTTGTGTGGCTCACAAGGTCTCTAATAAAACATGAAATAAGATTTACTTTTCACTTAGTGTTTCACATGTACAGATTAAGCTTCTAACACTGTCGTAACATAATCAGACCTAATGCATTTCGTCTGACGGCAACTAACACAGAGTTGGTGACGCAATTCATTAGACCAAGTACTGTCCTAAGGACAGACTTTCGTCCACTGGCTGACACAGGCTCACTGATTCTGAAGTTCTCATTGTTTTCATGCATAAAGGAAAAAAGAAAAGATATAGCTATCCCTGTAAGAGGCCGTGAAGTCCCATAGGGTTGTGAAAACCCGACGTTCCCACATCTTCTAGACAACTGGTTCACAGATGGCGGTAAGACTGTCAGCCTTATGCGCCGGCCGCATTTTACCCTCAAGAAGATTCCTGGTGCTCATTTCTGTTAGAGGCTGAGTCGATCCCAGGGTCAAAATGCAGCTGGAAGGGTTAGGTAAGTTGAAAGAAATCCAATGACCTCATCATGAATCAAACCCGTGATCTCCCGGCTTGTAGCATAGAGCCTCAACCAACTACGCTACCTCGCTATATATATATATATATATATATATATATATATATATATATATGCCTATATTAATATGAAACTTCCTACTGCTGTTAGCCTAAAGAATATCATTTCCACAATCAAATAATTTTTAATTTTTATTTTACAATCTACTCAATATACATAAATGGAGTAATTAGTAAAAGGGATGGGTGTGTGTAATATTGAAGCAGGTATCATCCTCCGATGATTCTCTGGTGCTTATCTAATGAGATCCTCTGGCCACATTCTGTTTGGTCTTCTTCCTGTTGCTGGTTGGTTGAAGAGGTTTCTTATTAGTTGGTTGTTGTTTTGAGTGGGCCGGTTTTTGTGTTTCTTCGCGTATGCTCTGATGACTTCTGTTACATATGGTATGCTTAGATCATCGTGTAAGGTAGCGTTTGATACGTACCAGGGAGCATTAACTAGTTTTCTTAGCGTTTTGGATTGGAACGTTTGGAGAATTTTTGTGTTGGAAGGTTTGCAGCATCCCCATAACTCTATCCCGTAGGTCCAGACTGGTTTGATTACTGTTTTGTACAGGATTATTTTGTTTTAAAGAGATAGCTGTGATTTTTTGTCGATTAGCCAATTCATATTTCTGGTTTTGAGCTCTAGTTGTCTTCTCTTAGCCTTTATATGCGTTCTGCAGGTTAGTGGTTAAGCAAATGAAGTATACAAAGAGATTCTTCTCTATTAATGAGCTACTGTACTCATCAAACTAAACTGTTAACTGAAACTCAGTTAAGCATGTTGATTCTGTGCTGTTAGAACCGGAATGTGCGTCATAAACATGAAAAACCCTTAACACGCACCAGAATTTGGGAAGCGCAGTAACATGTTAGGCAGGGCGTAAATATGACCTCCCTTTCACGGTGCATGAGGTACAGCGAGGGAAACATACCAACAGTTATCTGCAACTATGTCCGATCATATCGACCATTTAGAAGCAATTAAATTCAATTTTTTACTGCACAAGTTTCAAAAGACACAAGATACCTTCAAATTCACTAGAAACAAAAAGAGATTGAAAACCAATGAAGATTTCAGGAGACACTAAGGCTTGTCGAATCTGTCAGAGACACTTCAAATCTGACTATATTTTCTTCCAATTACTTCATCCCCTCACATTTATTTTTTCAGATTTTCATAGAATACTCACCCTGACATTTAATTCGGCCTGTGAGTAATAATTTGGCGTTGTTGGTCAATTACGACAAGCACTTTTCTTGGAATTCTAACATCCAAACTTAAAGATGTAATATTTTAATTGATATAAACAATGTGGTGAATAGTTACTATAGGATTCTGACGATGGTGTATAACACACTGATATGTTGGGTTTTTGGACTTTTTGGACCCAACTGAATAGGTGTTCTCCTTCACCTGAGGACGGAAACAGATCCAGTTTCCGAAACGTCGTGTTTTTATTTGTTATCTTAAAAACAAGGACGATGGATAAAGTTCAAAAACCCAACATATCAGGATGTGGTGAATTTTTAACAGGGCTGTACCGGAACATGGAATACACAAATGACAGATGACAAATGCGTGGACCTACACATTTTTGGTAGAGAACACTGAAAGGGAAGAACAACTTCGACGGAGTAGGTGTAGATCGGAGACTACCAATGACGTTAATCTCAAGGAATTAGTACGAATGTGTGTCGTGTGGATTCATGTGTCTCAGTGTAGTGTCCAGTGGCCGGCTCTTATGAATGCAAGAATTAGCCTCCGGGTTCCATGCAAGGAGGGAAATTTCTCGAGTAAATAGGTGGCAATTAGATTCTCAGTGTGGGTTCTACTGGAGTTAGTGAATATAAAAGAGCACTAGACTGTTATTTTATTCAAACGAGAATTATTTGTTTTCAAACATATCGCTCCTTTTTATTACCATAAAAAAGTAAAGCTATACCTGTAAGAGGCCGTGAAGGCCCATAGGGTTGTGAGACGTTGAGGGTCTCATATTATCTAAACAATCACCTGAAAGATGGCGATAAGGTTGTCAGCCTTACTCTCCGGCCGCGCTTTACTCCACAGGAAAATTATTTATTTAATTCCTGGTACTCATTTCTGTTAGAGGCTGAGTCAAACCTAGGGCCATACTGCGGCTGGAAGGATTAGGTCAATTGAAAAATCCAATGACCTCATCGGGATATGAACCCGTGACCTTCCGGCCTGTAGCATAGCCCCTCAGCCAACTACGCTACCGCGTACCCCATTTTTATTAACATATAAATCACATATTTATATTCTACTCTCGATGAATCGCTCTTAAATCCGTTATACGAAAGCTAGACCTCTCATCCTCTACGGGTTTCAGAATTGTATTTACCTATATTCAGAGACTGAAATAACAATGCATCTGTACATGCTATTCTGGAAACCAGGCTCCAGAGCTGTGTACTGAAACGCTCCTTCCCCATACGCCACTACTCCTCGAAGCGGCCGCTATTCACCTTCATTTGTTAGCCCGGGGTGACAAGCTATTACTGATGATGTGAACAAGGGACTGCTACATGACCACTAACACATATCACATACCAACTCCGCCATTTGTAATACTGGCACAACTAAGGGCGCTCTGCCAGAATTAACTTGATAACTCATCCGTCAGATGGCTCCAGCTTCCAGATATACATCAATATATTAATCCAGTCATGTATTCAGATAATTTTGTTTTGCTTTCTGTTAGCTGAGAAACTATTTCTTCGTCCTTCGCAAGTGATCTGGTGAAAATAGATTATGAATTTCTCAGAATATTGGCCGTTTATTTATTCACAAAACATCCGGTTGAAATATCATAAAGTTTAAGAAAGCATTCCGTTATAAAGTAACATGAAACAGATGTTTTGAAAATGTGGCACAGTTCAGATATTTGGGGACAACGATAACAGATCGAAACCTGATTCAGGAGGAAATTGAGAGGCGATTGAACTCGGGTAATGCTTGCTACCATTCAGTCCAGAACCTTTTGTCTTCCGTCTGTTGTCCAAAAACACAAAAATTAGAATATACAAAATTATAACTTTTCTTGTGGTTCTGTATGGGTGTGAAACTTGGTCTATGACATTAAGGGAGGAACATAGACCGAGGGTGTTTGAGAACAGGGTGTTGAGGAGAATATTGGGACCGAAGAGAGATGAAGTGAGAGGAGGTTGGAGAAAACTGCATAATGAGGAGCTTCATAACTTGTACTCTTCTCCAAGTATAATGAGAATGATCAAGTCAAGGAGGATGAGGTGGGCAGGTCATGTAGCACGAATAGGGGAGACGATGAATGCGTATAGGATATTGGTGGGAAAGCCAGAAGGAAAGAGACCACAGGGAAGACCAAGGCGTAGGTGGGTGGACAATATTAGAATGGATCTTGGAG
This sequence comes from Cryptotermes secundus, assembly GCF_002891405.2. Taxonomy (NCBI): domain Eukaryota; kingdom Metazoa; phylum Arthropoda; class Insecta; order Blattodea; family Kalotermitidae; genus Cryptotermes; species Cryptotermes secundus. The sequence continues at coordinate 1,890,891 of NW_019724588.1, read as the reverse complement.
AGATAAGATGGGATGGTACGGATTGGATTGATCTGACTCAGGATAGAGACCAGTTGAGGGCTCTTGTGAAAATGGTAATGAACCCTCGTGTTCCATAAAATGCTGGGAAATTCTTGAGTAGCTGCAGAATTGGCTGCTCCTCCAGAAGGCCTCAGCTCCATGAGTAAGTAAGTTCCGTTATAAAGTAGTGCTATTAGATGCAAATATTTATGTGACTGTTTTCTCTTCTAAAGCCGACTGAATATAGAAAAGAACAAATTGAAAATAACCGTAATATTAGACTGCCTTTACATCACAACTCTTAAAGACAGGTTTTGAGGAAATAAGTATCAAAAGTTAAAGAATAAATATTTTCCTCTTGGCGATCAATTGAATAGTTCTAAATGAACAAGATTTGTAAAGACATTTTCCAGGGGGCGACTAGTGTTTTATAATTGTCTCTGTCTTCCATGAGTCTGCCAGTAACAGCGCCAAAATTACGTGACCGATTTCGATCAAACTTAAGTATTGTGGCCAAACCGTAACTTTTGTCTACCAATTTTAATTGTTTTTTAGTTTCCGCAATTTTTCGTTCAATGTGGACGGTTTCCACAGCAGCTTTTAGACGCTAGAACGTACCTCACTCTAAGCCTTTTATTTTTTTCAACCCTTTCACAGAGTACGATGAAATGTTGTAGTTCCAGAGCCCCCCCCCCCTGCATTCCATCCTTCTCTTGTATCATGTCTTAGATAAAAGAAATCTCCTCGCCACCATATTATAAAGCATCTCTACTAGAATATAAGTGTTTTAGACGAATTTAACAAAGTTGAATTATGATTTTGAAAACATTGTTTTTAAGAATATCCTTAAAGAAATTAGAAAATTTTCGAGAAATATATGCCTACGAAATTGAGCCCAGTGAAATCATACAGGTCGTAGGTAAATTTAGGTAAAGTTCAAATAATAGTAAAAGGTATTTTACTTTAAATGGAAGACATAAACAGAAATCTTCACGTTTGTTTTTTCTTCTTGCTCCCACATTGGAGCAAAGGGCTGATTTCTCAGTTTCATTGATCATTTTACAGACGGTAGGAATACCTGGAAGAGTAATCAGCCCGTCACAAGGCCGCTACCTAAACACAGAACAACACAAACACAGAATAAACGCATACACACACCAAACATCCATGCCTTGTGTGGGATTCGAACATACGATCCCGGCTTCCGAGCGAGATAAGATAGCACATACTTTAGACCGTTCGGCTACCGTGACCGTCAAACAGAAATCTTACTTACGTCTTGTTTCACTGAAGACAATGCCTATATTAAATTCAAAATTGACCCACCCTCTACAGCTTCTGCATCTTACGTCATCGGCGAATCTCAGACATTACTCGTACACTTCTTTAAATCAAAATATCATAAGGGCCTGGAGCATTGTATTCTGTAAATATTTCCATCACTGTATGCTCAAATGCATGCGTATGTTATTCTACCCACATCGGTACACCAAGTCCTACATGAAACCGTAATTCAAAACTCTCCTGTACATTAATCACAACATAAACTGCCCAGAGACAGGCGGCCATGATTATATTGAGTAATCATGTTAAAAGGTATGACATGATGAAAGGACGACATCTATCCTCTTTCGAAACATGGAGCTGTAATATTATGTGTCCTATATTGAGTTTTAATGAATGATTACCTGAAGTATAGATCTCTTATATATATCTCTATTATTCCATGTTATTGTCCTTTTTAACACTTGAGAGGACCACCCCATCCTTTCGATATTGCCTTCAGTGTTTTCACAATCATCCACTTTAAAATATATATTAATTGCCAATTACATCATGGCTCTGCATAACATAACAGATATGAAATTACTCTTCTCTGCAAAACAAAATTTAAACTGGAGGTTATATATCACTAAGGGTGTATGGTTACAGATAGCTATACAAATAACTCACAAATTCACCTTTTACCAATTAATAAAAAACAAAGCGAAGACTGCAAAATTTTTCGCTTAATCGACAATAAAATTATTATTGTGACTAAAAGTCCACTTTCGTGGAAATAAAATAACAAAGGACAGAAGAGCGAAATACAGGCGAACCGAAAGCGCTTCTTTGTCCCTGGACATAAGCAAAGACATATCGTCCTATTTTATTTTTGGGTAATATTACAAACCACCAATAAAAAATCGTCTGCTTTTGCATGAAAACGCTCATCTACCAGGCATTCAGTGAATACAATCCATCCCTTTCTCTGCTCTGAAATAGAGGGGTATAGCCTTCTTTTCTTCCTTGTTGATGGAGAACTGCAGGGAATTGAGTTGCCACGGGGAAAAAATAGGAAAGCAGGGGCGAGTTTTAGGGGTTGTGCCACCCTGACTGTTCAAACAACATAGGAGCTATACAGCAGTGTAGGAGGGAATGGGCGACTGTGGTCAATGGACAGATTTTAATTACATCACAGATTCTCTCTGTATCCTTCCCCTCACTCATCCTCATTCTGTAGTTCCTACCAGAGCAAACAGGGAAACACGTGCTCAGAAGAATCCTAAAATATGCTCACAATCTGTGGTCACCCTTACAGACGTCCAGAGATATTTCGTTTGAAGAAATGTAGCAGATTGTAAGCACTTCCACCTATGTTTCCAACTCGTGACACCGGGCTTACATTCTTTTATTTGCACAAGTCAATGATGCAAGTGAAATTTACGTGTCAGTTCTCAAGAGTTCAGGCGTGAATCTAATTAGCAAAGCAGAATTTCAGGAAATAAAATGGTAAAATAGAGATTTCAGTCGTCTGCAAAATTATCACTTACCGCTGACGGACAACAGACTTCACGTACAACATCCGTGTCAGAGAAGTTGCCGCCATTGCAGGGTGTGACCTCTTTCTCCGCAGTTGAGAGGAAAACCGATTCGACACGACATGTATCTTACCAGGTATTCTTCCTAGATACTGTCACGCGAATGAGTGTGACTACAGGCGGAATTTCGACTGGCAATCGGATTTATCGGTCTCATTAACACACAACTTGTGACCACTACCACACAAACAATAGTGTTCTCAATCGCCGGCTTCACTGCGCTTCTTGGTAACGTCTTCTAACAGTGGACGATCTTCTGCTCCCTGGTTCACATTCTCGCAGGATAGAGGCCATCTCACACCAACCTTTTTTCTGGCTACCGTCTTAGGACTTGCTCGTAATGACAGCCGGTCTTCGTTATATAGCCTCGGCACGGACTGCACAGAAAACTCATCTTCCAACAGTTACGCCAGTGTTGTGTGTTACGCAGCCGTTACCTAGCGATTACTGTTTCTCTGGCTCCACATTTCTTGCCTAGAGAAAAAATGCCACAATACGTTTATGTCTGCATCCAATCTTTAATATTTATTCTTAAGAGCAGTTTCGCAATGGTCCTATAGTGTTACAAACTTTTGAAGATCAAAACTTTCTGTGAACAGTTCTGTCATCTGGGATATAATACCGTGTTGTCGACTTAAAGCCAATCACCGCTTCGGAGAAAATGGAAACTAGCACGAAGCAGATGCCGAGCAGTCTCAGGAATCTGATATTCGCCGACGTTTCGGAGGAAATTTCAACTATATGCTAGAGGAAAAAAAAACATGAGATAGAGAGAGAAATAATTCGTTCATCCGCGAACATTTGTTAACTTCTACCAGACTAGACGAGGATGACATCCCAGACGACAGTAATCTTCATAGGCACCGCCATGGAAACCTCAAATCTCAGAATCCCTTTGTAATTTAAAGTCTGAATAATTCACCTTCTAAGTAATATTCTTAATTGAAACGCCAAATCCATCGGAATGAATACTGCAGTGCAGTTTACTTTAAGTACAGTACTTCAGTACTTGAAGCAGAATGGTTTTATTTGATCGACTGAGAGGGTTTCCAGATTTTTTTCTCCTACACGATATCACGTGTCATATCAGCGAATGCCATTCCAAATAAACCATTTCACTTCAACATCACAAGTAGATCTGAAGGCTCGGCTGCTTATGATATTGACATTTCCAACGCCAAAGCTCTCAGTGCTTCTGTATTTCATGCAACGGACAGATAACACATAAAAGAGCAGTAATCCCTCTCAGCAGCTCGTTCAAGTAATTTGAAGCGTTTCTGAGAAATCAAGCGAATACGGAATATGAATAATCCAGGGAACATTTTACTTATCCAACATCAGAGATCGACATGACGAGGAAAACAATTATTCGCTTTAATGAAAATGGGATCGTTTGTTATTCAATAACAGTTGCATACGTGGGCTCACTTTTCTATAATTCATGTTTTGTTTTGGGAGATAGAAAACGAGGAAGATTAATAAAGAAACAGCTGCTATGTTTTTATCGACTTAATTAACATATTGTGACGGGTTGCTCAAAGAATTATGATATGTAACCAGAAAACCCCGCGTAACGCTGTCAACAATAGAACTTCGGTTACTTACGAAGCAGATCCCTCGACAAGAAAGGGATATGAATCTAAATGGACCACAGATGCTGGCAAAACAGGGCGAAGGAGAGCAAAAAATTCTCTCCCCGCTTCAAATCGAATGTCGATCGCCCAGTTCCTAGGCAGTCACGTCACTGTTTGAGCTACAAAAATCTGTTAAATCTCCCCCACTGACACGAATGAGCACTTCTAGTATCTTCTGTAATAAGAGCTGTAAGCTTATTACGTTACGTTCGTTTGAGTGTTGTATGAACCTTACTTGAAAGTCTTTACATAACCAAACTAGATGCATGAAAATACCTGCTGTCCAGAATAGCCTAATAGAGACAGAGAGAGTATTTCTACAGTGAAAGGGGCGAATCGGGGGAAGGCGTTAAGTGAAGAAGGAAATTCAGGTTCCAAAAGACGAGAGAATAGATGGAGAAATGGGTATGAACAGGTTCAGAGGGGAGAGAAGAGTAAAAGGCAGACATTCTACATTGTTAAATGGGCCTTAGCCATAATGGGATTAGCTCGGAAGGCTATTCAAGAAGACACACTGGGCCCATTTCAAAGTCTTACCTCAGCTAGGATTAAAAGCAGGGAGGAATTGGGGTAGTTGGTGGAAGTCATCTTCTACTAGCCAACTGGAGTGCTTCTAGTTTCTATACCAACAGAACACCATCTTGCAGCAACGGTTCGGTTAAACTCTTCCTACGGGACTAGGCTATAACAGAAGTCTTGTTGGTGAAACTAAGCACTGCGTCTTATTATACATACAAATGTTGTTAGGCATGCGTTCTGTTTGATCTAGCCTCATAGAACAGATAGACCGTACTGCTACCAACATTCTACGCTTACTGGTAAAGAAATATATTGTCGTTGTGACTTAAGGATAGTGTGTGTGACAGTCCAAACCTTTTACAATTCTCCGTGGGGCGCTATGGTCCTCTTTAGCCATTTAAGTAGGGTGACTGTTTTATTGGGGAGACCGATATATTAGCATGTTATGACTTGCTTTTCGCATCTGGACAGAAACAACTACCTTACTTTGTTTCCTGCAGCCTGGGTGGCCGGAAAGGGACAAGGCCACCACGGGAGGCAAGTCTGTAGTTTGCCGAAGATGTAAATTTTGTTTTGCTGATAAGTGTAGCTGTCATAAAGGTGTCTTCAGAAGGGTGTAATTGGACCCTAACTAAGAAATAACCACTTTCACGTGTGGGGTTCCGAGTTCTGTATATTTGGATCTCTTTATTCTCAAAGTTTGTTATGTGATTGTCTAGTGCTGATTGCATGATGAATTTGGCTAGTTAAAATCAGCCAATAGGAAATATTCCTGTCTGGGAGAGAGGCCGTCGATTCAAATCCTTCACAGGGGATGAAGCGACGCTCCAGCAGGATAGCAGTCTTCAGAAACTTGGCGTTTTGAATTCATCGGAGGCAGATGTCATTGGGCTGCACTCCTCATTTTTATATTTATCAGTCTTTCATTTTGGTTCGATAAATCTTTGATAGTAATAAAGGGCCATATTACTCCGTGCGTGCTAATGAAGTTATAGTATTTCGCTTCTGAAATAAACAATTTGTGGAGAGTGGAAATCGTGTCGTTGATGTCTAGCAATGGACTGGCTTTAAGTGTGCAGTTTCCCGTTGCCTCAGTTATTGCCCTAACACGATCCTGAGAGGAGTCAAGTGGTCTACCGAAGCTGGAAAATAAGTACAAAGATAGAAAGGGGACGGTTACAAGTGTTTACAAGAATTAATAATATGAAATTTCAAAATATTAACAAACATTATTTCTTAACACGAATTTTGAGATTTTCATGGCTGTGGTTTCTTACATTGTGGTCTGCTGGGTTTTGACACCATGTAGTCTTGTAATCGGATAACGATATTTTGATGGAACGTGCTGTCCCCTTCTTCAGGGTCAAATGAGTAGGATGAAAAAATAGTCCCTGTTGGTCTGGACGAAGCTCCATTTCCTTACTCCTCTCTCGGGTCTGGATGTTCTGCCTAAGTAACGGACCATTTTTTCACCGTAGAAACTTCAACTCTGAAGATTAAGGCACTATACTCCTCCGAAATCTCCGTATCCCCTTATATAAGACTGCATGATACCAGAACCCAGAAGGCCACAATATCTTTCTACATACAAATTAACAGAGCAAATTTAAATAAAGTACCCAAGAGATCCCGTTAGCCTATATTTAATTATCCCATCTGGCAACGATAATGACAAAGTGAGGTGTGCCATCGGCCGCGGCGTAGCTCAAGCGGTTAGTCGCTGGCTTCCCATCGCGGCGGCCCGGGTCTATCCAGGGTCTGGTCAAGTGTGATTTGTGGTGGACAAAGTGGCGCTGGGGCAGGTTTTCTCCGAGTACTTCGGTTTCCCCTGTCGATCTTCGTTCCACCAGCTGCTCCACAATCACCCTCACCTATCAACTGGGGCTGGCACAATAGGCCAGAAGTGGCCGCAGTACAAGGGACTTAGTCCCACCTCACTAGCAATAAAAAAAAGGTGTGCCAAATGTTAGTTCCTGCAGATTTGATGTTGATATCAACCAATTATTGGACCATTGTGAATTAAAGAACGCAATGGTAGCTGAGTTCAACAATAATTCCTATACCTTTTAAGGACCCTGTATGTTCATCACCGTATTAACAAGAGCCCGTTATTGGACCCTTTCCTCAACCAGAATAATCCAATACTTGCCAACATGTCCTCTTTCTTTAAGATTAAATTTAATATTAAACTTTATTACTGATAATGAGAGATATTAATTTACATTTACATAGATCCAGTTTCTGATATTAATTCTCCTAAAATGAGAGATACATTGCGAGCCATTCCTTAACTGATGTTCACTCCACTTGCTATAATCTAATTCTTGAACATTCACAGCTATCTTAACTCTTGAGAATTTAACAGGCCAAAGATCTTCGAACTGGTAGTACATATTGGCAGCCTCAATATCCCAGGTTACACAGAAGAGCCTTCTTAACCCTACTTGCTCCGTAACCATAGCAGAATATATACTAGAATTTAATGGGTATAAATCAAGGAAGGTTCTGTGAGATCACACTTTCCCCAATCTTTACCTTTACTTATTTCCTAAAAAAGTCAGAGCACTCGAAGTCTTTTAAGGGGATTTCCCTACCGGATTCTGAACCGCTGGGCATCATGGCCGTGCATATTAACGCCTTCCGGTTGCCGACAGCAGGGCATGAGGCGCTCTTATGTGCAAAAGTGGACTAACAGCAGAAAGATAATTTAATACCAGACATTAATTTTATAGCGTAATGTTAAGATATTAAAATCTAATTCCTCTTTAAGATCGCTATCGCAAGAAATTTCATTCCGAAAGATAATGTATCACTTAAATTATGTCTCACAACATAATGCACATCTGGAAAAATATGGTCTACATGAGGTTTCGTCTTAATTGAGATTAACTGGAATAGTACTAAGAGTTTGGGAGGGACACTATGGTGTTATGGTGTTACTTGAACTGCTTCCTTATAACAAACACATTAGTTTTATTTGTATCAAAATATTTCCCCTGCTTACATACCTTCCCTCTGTTCTTCAGAAAATTCTTTTCTTCACATTATTACAAGTTTTATTATATAATCCCTTTTTCTGTCTTTATCAAAAACAAACATACCTGGTTTTGTAAGATTTGAGGCTTTCACGGCGGTGACTATGAAGAAAGCAGACTGCTTTTACCGGTTCTCACGGTCTCTTTGCTTTCAAATTTCTTATATATTTTTTCTTCTACCCTGAAGATGGAGGCGATACGTTCCTCCGAAACGTCGGTTAACACCACATATACACGGTACAAAATCCCAGAAGACTGCTTTCTTCATACCTGGTTTTTATCGTAAGCATTTTTATCGACTGATGCAGGATTGTACCCAGAACTACCCGAGCCAGGATATACTCGTATTTTATATATGGTTGTGGGTTATTCCATGATTCATATTTTATTTACAGTTACTGGCCTCAATTACTTGACCATGGATTTCAGTTTTCAAACCCCTCTTTTCGAGAAAGTAACGTCTTATCAAAGCAACTTTATCAGTCACTTCGAATGCAATTTTGTTGATTTATTCAGATATTTGTCATGCAGTTTTGTACAAATTCTTGAGCGAATGAGAAAAATTACACCAAATTCTCATGCGTGATTATGTAGCCCCTAGTTGATGTTCATTACCAATAAAACATGCAGCAGATGCGTTGAAATTTTAATATCGTTGGCCCTATATCAAAAATGTTTGTCAATAGTTAAAAGACAACACGCCAGTGTATTTTGTAATTAACATTAACGGATTATTGGTATTTACGGAGCTGTTATATTAGATATGAAGTTTGACCTTGAGGATGCAGGCAGGAAGTGCTCCTGGAAATTTACTTAACTACCTACACACTCTGGAGCGTTATAATGAAGAAAGGCTAAATGAGACATATCTGCATATTACGCACATTTCATTTTATGTATGAATTATTTGCATTCATATGCTATATGTAACCGTTAAGGTGTATTAATGCGGGTCACGGTAGCCGAGCGGTCTAACGCATGCACTGTCTTCGCTCGCTCGGAAGCCGAGATCGTGGGTTCGAATCCCACTCAGGGCATGGATGTTTAGTTTGTGTGTGTGCGTTTTTCTGTGTTTGTGTACAGGTAGAGGCCTTGCGACGAGCTGATCACTCGCCCAAGGAGTCCTACCATACATGTAAGATCTTGAAAAACCGAAGTGAACGGAGAAGTTCATGGAGGTAGGCCCAGGCCCACTGGGGCTGTAGTGCCAAGGGGGAAAAAAGTGTATTAATATTAAATATATTTTGAAATTAATATTTGTTAATAAATAAGTTAACATAATTTAACACTTGATTGGAATTCGGTACTTCCGAAATTCATATATCCACAGGGTCGTGCAAATAATTTTCGAGACCAATTTCTTAAAAATTTATTTTAAGGGCTGCAGATAATAGCTATCTAGAATTTTTCAAAGTAATCTCCCACCAATTTTCACCATGTTCTCAAGGCTTCAGCCATTGTTCCAACCAGTTTCTAAAATCCTGAACACGAATGTCTGCCACTCTTTTTTCAAAGCTGACCTAATATCCTGAACGCCCGAGTAACGACTTAATTTGAGTAGGCTCTTGAGAATTGGATACAGCTAGAAGTCACGTGGAGAGTATGGCGGATTATTCATGGCGGAGATGCCTTTTCCTGCTGAAAACTGCGACACTCGAAGCGAATAACGCAACGGCGCGTTGTCGTGGTGAAGAATCAATGCGCGATCTACGCATAAGTCTCCTCGCTTGCGCCTCAAGGCATCAATAAGGCTTTCAACACCTGCACGTAGAATGTCTGATTAACCGGGGTCCCTTCGGGCACGAATTCAAAGTGGATGATACCGCTGATGTCGGAAAAGCAGATCAATATTTTTTTGAACTTGGACACTGATAATCGTGGATTCTCTGGCCTGGGGATTCAACATAAATGATTTTAATTGTATATCTAACGTTTCACTTGGTGATTTTTCTGCAGTTTAACACTGTTCCACTGCACACTCCATTTTCACTTCTGGACAAAGCTGACGACACTCGGTGATCTAACGAGCTACTGCTAAACCTATACAGAAAGCAGCTTATCCAGACTTTCCATGTGAGCTCGGTCTTGTTGAGTCACCTAATATTCCAAGTAATAGCGCTGATAGATGGCCCAGCGCGAAATAAAAAAAGAATCTCCAAACTTATTTGCCAGACATTGTATAAACACAAAAAGGACCTAAGTCAATAATGGAATATTTATAATTTGTAATGTTTTCTCGCGCATTTTCATCCTATCCATGATGTTAAAGCCAGAAACAGAAATTACGTTTCCATAACATGAAACAATGAAATCCATTAATGGTTTGGAAACACGCTGTGAAAACCATGAGCGTATATGCGTATTAAGTGTTCTGATTTTAGTCACAATCCTCAGTAGTCGAAGTTCAACAAAGACTGATGCTTTACATAAACTGCGTGGCTTTTAGTCTGAAAGTGAACAATACCAACCGAGCGCCCGCCGCTTTTTACGAAGTTAGTGCCAATTTCAGCGGATAGAGGGTGTCGCGTGGTCAGCGCAACGGATTCCCACAGCTGTTAATCTCGGTTTTCTGGACCGTTTAAGTAGCTCCTCAATTATGCTCACGAGGCTGAGTGGATCCCGTTCCAGACTCACTATTTCTTAGAAAACCTGTTAGCGCCGGGAATCGAACCCGGGACCTCAGGAACTGTAGCCACGAACTCTGATTACTAGACCACAGAGTCGGCCTACCAAAGAATTTGTAAATAAATACTAGTTTTTACAAAAAAAAATTATTCAGACTGTAACTTAAAATTTCCTGACTTTCATGTCACAACGTAACTCATCATTAAAGTTTTCCTTATTCATGTTAACTATATTTACAAAATGTTCTTATATATGTCAAATTCTAAACAATAAGTAGTTGTCGCAATAAACGATGAGATTTATGGTACTGGAATTACGATTCTATAGTAAATAACTTAGGCATTTAATGTAGAACAAGTTTATCGCGTTTTGGTAACAACACAGAGAAACGACTCAGGTAGTGTAATTTCGACAGGAACAATAACTGCTCTAATAACGATTATAGCATCCATTAAGAAGAGAAATGCATTAATCGTTATGGTGCAGACTTTAGGTTTAACTAGGGTTTTAATTGAAAGGCTTAGAACTGAAACTGGTGTTCTGTATGAAGATGAATGCTTGCTTACCGTAATGATGGCCGTAATCTTAGTAGACTAAGGAACCATAATGCTGATTACTTCAGGATTACTTACCTGAAAAAAAGAGAGAAATCACTGGTAAGGAAAGTTAAAATAACCTACTGAGCAAAGGTTCTGGGCTGCGCTGTGAAATAATTACAATCAGAAATATAATGACTTAATTAGGATAAGTGCATTTTGATAGTTTCTAATTACGCTACTGAAATTCCTAGAGGTATACTCTAATATGCATTTCTAAAATAAACTATCGTATCCAATTAAGAACACAATTATTCCCACCATGAGATACTGGCGTCTGACGGCAAGGGAGAAGAAATGCGTTCTAATTTTCCAAAGACTGTACAAATATGCAAGAGGAAAAGAGGAAGCGTTAGATTTGGTCGAAGGCCTTCAGCTAACATATAAGAGCCACTAACGCGCTAAATGAAGTGACCCACTAAACAAATCATAACCGCACAATGAACAAGTGACACTGTTCCACCCATCTCAGCTTTTCTCATTACTGTAATATTTAAAAAAAAAATATGCTTTAGGTTTGACTTCATCACACGACTATCTCACTGCGTCCGACTCTGAGTTAAAAAAGAGATTTATTTCAACCCGTCACTATGCACGACATCGAAACTAATACGCCTAAAAGTAAGCATAAAACAAAGGCCGTGCCATAGCTCAGGCGGTTAGTCGCTGGCTTCCCACCGCGGCGGCCCGGCTTCGAATTCAGGTGAGGTCATCTAGAATTTGTGGTAGACAAAGTTGACCTGGGGCAGGTTTCCTCAGAATACCTCAGTTTCTCCTGCCAATTCTCATTCAACCGACTGCTCCACACTCGTCGTCTATCATCCGGGGCTGGTACAATAGGCTAGTTAGTTTGCCGACGTACCAAGTGGACTCAGTCCCCCCCCCCAAAGAAGAGCACAAAATATTCAGGTTTTTGGTAAAGAAGTCCTCTAATGCCGCCAGAACTGAGGACCAAGATAGTGATAAAATGCATATTACCGTCATCTAAACTAGTACGTGTAAGTTTTTAAATAAAGTACTACAACCGCACCTTCAGCTGTCACTTCTCGCAACCGTTGCCTATCTATCTGTATGTTTATTTATTTGTTTGCCCGCTTCGGTAGAACACTTTTGACTCTTCTCAGGGTTGTGCCACGGTAATAACTGGGGCAACGCGGAGACTGCACATTTAAAACTAGTCCACTGATACAAATAAATACTCTATTTTCTGCTTAATCACAATATTGTTTATTTCAGAATCAAACTATAACTTTATCGGCAAGTGCGGAGTAATGTGCCCTTTTTATATTATCAAATATTAATCGAACCAAATAAAGAGTGTTAAATTTAGATATACTTGGAGAGTACAGCTCAATAGTCTGCCTCTGTTGAATTCTGAACGCCAAGTGTGTCTGCTTCTATTCTGCGGGAGCGTCACTTCATCCACTGTATAGGATCTGAAGACGGCCTTTCTCCCCAGACAAGAATAGTTTCTAATGGCTGATTTTAACTGCCAATTCATGATATCATCAGTACAAGACAATCACATTACTAACTTTGAGAATAAAGAGAACCAAAGATATTGAATCCCGAACCCTACATGTGAAAGCGGTTATTTCTTAGTTTAGGGTCTAACCAAACCCTTCCGAAGACACTTTTATAACAGCTACCCTTTTAGCAAAACAACATTTACATGTTCTGCAACTACAGACATGTCCTTTCATAATTGCCTCGACCCTCTAGCGGTCACCCAAGGTCCAGGTGACAAAATAAGTTGTTCCTGTCTAAATGCGAAAAGCATGTCAACTTCTTAATGGATGGGTCTCCCTAATAAATCAGTCACTCTATTGAAATGGCTAAAGTGGAACATAGTGTCCATTAAAGAGTATTAAAAGGTTTGGACGGTTACAGTACACACTAACACACATAATTCTCTAATCACGAGATTTAGCCATTCCTTACTTCCTTCTTTCTGTTCTTCATAAAAATTCCGTTAGCTCATTCCTGCACTTCCGCACCTCAACACTGAGGTACATGAAACAGCCAACTTGATCCCGTATCTGACAGCAGAAACTACGTAAAACACATAAAACGTAACTTTTTCACAGGAACTCTGTCGCTTTCCTACTTCATACTGCCAAAAACATTATGGAATTTACTGTGTGGAGTTCGCAGCATAAGTCTATATAATAGCCTAGTCTATTACATTCAAGTGTGAGATATGCTTTATAGTGTGGCACAGTTCGATACTCCTACCCCACGTTGTTTAATAACTTTACTTACTTACTTATTTAATCCCTTCCTCTTATACCCTTACAGTGTCGAAGTTGTTTCCTTTTACCTTTTGATCATTTTGCAAAATGCAGGACTCCTTGGACGAGTGATCAGCTAGTCGGAAAGCCGCTATTTAACACAGAATACAACCACAGAATAAACATATACACATACAAACATCCATGCCTTGTGTGGGATTCGAACACACGTTCCCGGCTTCCGTGCGAGCGAAGACAATACATGCCTCAGACCGCTCGGCTACCGTGACCGGCTTCTTTAATAACATGAATATAATTTAATTTCTTCTGATTTTTATGCATATATATTGTAATTATACGTTTAAATTTAGTTACAGGCTTACACCATAGCCGGGACAGCCTAGTCGGTATAGCGACTGGCTACGGGCTGGACGACCGACAAGTTGGAGTTCGAGTCTCGATAGAGTCAAGAACTTTCTCTTTTCCATGTCGTCCAGACCGGTCCAGACCGGCTCTGGGGCCCACCCAGCTTCCTTTCAAATGTGTACCGGGGACATTTCCCAGGGTGTAAAGCGGCCGGAGTGTGAATCTGACCGTTCATGTCAAACTAGTACTGTGGTTAAGAAAACGTGGATTTATACATCCACTCCCCCATACGTCTTCATGGCGTAGTGCGTAGTGCAGTATCGGTGGGACAGACAGCGGGAAACACAGGTCTACAGGAAAGCAGGAGAATATGATTTTACAGAAAAATGCATGTGTAACATGTTCATCATAGGTACTTTCTAAATAACGACGCGCCACCTAACGTGCAGCTGTACAAGCCACGGGAAGATGACTGAAATCCAAATCTCTTTACTCACTGAACCTTCTGCAAGAAGAGAGGAGTGAGGCGTGTGCGAATTACGCAGTTTAGATCCCTCAAAGAAAGAGGACATAACCATCACACGATGAGACGAAGTTCTGGTACACAGCTGCAGCCTGAAGCAGAGGTTCAGACACCCGAAAAGTTTCACGGTAAGTTTAAAGATGAACCTGCCGATACGCCACATTTGCCTCCGTTCTATATGAATACATCAGCTGCACTGAGTCTCCCTCTGCCTACAAACGATACCCTCAACTGATGGTAAACACGAACTGTTCAAATGTTAACAGTTTTAACCAGCAAAGCGCAAATGAATAAGGCTTGGCAAAAGGATGGCAGAATATAAACTTACCAAACATCGTCTGATAGTATCACTTCAGGCACATACAAACCATTCTTCGTCAAACTTCTACATAATAGATAACATCTGTGAAGTACTAATGCAAAGAGCAGACACGAGACGAACACTGCTCTCAAGCTGGTATAAAATGACAGTTTAAAAGTACATTTGAACGTTATCAGATTCATGTTGGGTTCTGTAGTCCTAATAATCAGGAGGATTTCGTACTCAAGAAACCTGCCTTGGAAGGACAGCGCTGCAGGGTAAAATAGTTACACTGGAAACGGTGCGTATTTTCAATGAGCATCAAGGCGACAGGATACCTTGCAGTAAAATGAACTAACAGTAAAATATAGAGGCCTCCGTAGTCTAGAGGTAACGTTCCCAACTCATGACTCGTAGTACGCCGGTTCAAATATCCGGCGGAGGTGGTCGAATTTTTAAGGGCGGAAAAATTCAAGGAACAAGTCCTCCGGGAGGGACTTTAAGCCGTGGGTCCTGTGTCGTAGCTTTACGGCACGTAAAAGAACCTCATGTCTCCAAAGGAGGTCACTGAGCCAAAATTACGGACGTTTCGCGTCCAACAGCAGTCTCTAATACCTCTGGTAGATGGGGGAAGCATTATAGATACCTCTCAGCTAGTAGAGCCGGTCTCGCTCGCTGGCTGGGTGGGACTGATGGTAAGCACCAGTACCGGTAGGATATACAGACTGGTAGAATATCATAGAGGGAAGTACAATAGATGAAACTGGTCGCGGTGCATGGGGAAACCCCCCCTCTCTAACTAACTAACAAACTAACTAACTAACTAACTAACAGTAAAATATTATGCTGGAACACAAAAACACAGAAGGGGTAAGGGTAGAGGTAACGCTGGAGACACGCATTCTGGAGGTGCTCGGTTTGTATTTAGGTCAGGACACCGGACATCTTCGTATCGTGGTTTTTCTCAGTCTCTGTGGGCAAGTATGTGGATACTACATCGACTAGGTTAAGACCGCTTCCTTACTTCCAAATTCATTACAGTCACCCTACCATGCGAAGCAATACAGTCTAGACAAGCAACCATAAACGTATAGTCCAAATTTTAGCTGCTGTTCCTGTGGACATCTCCCACACTAAGGATACAATATATGTTCAGGGTATCGGGAAACAAAGCGCTGAGAGCAATATTTGGCTCTGTCAGAGTAACGAATAGAGGGATGGATACTATTAGTAATGAAAGGGTTAATAAACTGTAATCTTCACCGAGTATATTTTTGGACGATCATATAGAAGAGACTGGGATGGGCAAGGCAGCCTGTGGAGCAAGCAAGAGAGAGATAGGAAACGCGTGCACAAGTTTGGTCAGAAACTACGAGCAGAAAAGACAGAGCAGTAACCAGATTACAATAATAAAATGGGAGGTTGGGAAAGTCTGTGTGCGAGTATGGTCTAGGTTTGTCTGGCGCAGGAGAGCATCCAATGGCAGCCACTTCTGAGCATGATAATGAATTTCTTGACCAGCGAAGCGACTGAAAGATTCTCAAGGAAGACTTTTCTGCATAGAGCTAGGTTTTTTTACTTTTCCCCCGTCCTCCGGTGAAGAGGGACAGGTCAAGACAAGTACTCAGTTTGGCCCCTTAAAAAGCGTTAATCTAAATCACTCCACAAACATGTGAGATATACACAGCTATTTAATCACTTGAGACCAGGCTAATTCGGCGGGAGATAATAAGAAAATACGGTACACAATAAAAACTTTGATAAAGCATGCACACGCGTGGACCTGGGATAGAAAAGGAGGTAGAAATTTGTGCTACAAATATAACTAACAAAGCCAAGTGCATGAGAACCAATGCAAAGAAATTGTGAAGACATGNTGGAGGCGATACGTTCCTCCGAAACGTCGGTTAACACCACATATACACGGTGCAAAATCCCAGAAGACTGCTTTCAAGACATGTATTATCTACCACTAGTGCTATCTACGGAGTAAAACCTGAACACTCGAGACTGAAACTTTATGGAAACCCATGAAGAATCTGTCACGTCATACAGATCTTCTCTGTGACTTGTTTTATAGGTTGTTTATTCTCTGAGCAATAACAGTAGCGTACTAAGTGCTGCAGTACGCTAGCCGTTTTCTGTGCCCGATAACATCTCTCTCGCAATAATGGGCCAGTATAAATGTAATTCGGTCAAGGTTAGGTCTAATAAACAGGCATGGCACACACGTGGCCCTGTATTGCCCCACATAAAGAACAGCGTACATATTTTATTTGTTTGTTTTCTATGGCTGCATATCGGGAAGCAATAACAAAGCAGCGTCACATGAATTATCATGACAAAGAAACACTACAGATAATGTAATATGCTGTAAAATATGAACTGTAGGAGACCATAAACTAGGTGCTGGCCAAGGTACCGGCGTAATATTCTCCCGGAGAAAATGAAACACTGATCTGGCACCTCAGACATTTTTAACTTAATCAGAAGCACTGAGATTTAGACTGAACTAGTTCACTTGGCTTCATACTGAACTACCGGACAGGACTAGCAACGACATAAGGAGACTTCAACATCACAAATTACTTTGAACATCTCTTAGAAGTATATGGGAAGGAAGGAAGGTATGTTTTGTTTTATTTCGAAGTTAATTAAATCCAAGTTGTAATTAAAGAAGCTTAAGTTTATGTGTACCTTCCACTTTCATTTCTGTTCCCACGCAAGAAAGATCCTTCAATATGGAAAGAAGCTTAAACTGAAGTAGTGACGTTTCGAAAGACACTTATTTGGCTCAACTCAAATATCGTAATGCCGGTTATATGAATGAGTAGAATGGTCCATCAAGGGCAACAAGTTTAATGATAATATAAGATATTGCCTTTACATGTTTCGGCCAATATTGGTCAACATGAGAAAGCTTGGCCAAAACTACAAACAAATACTTTAAGAGTATGATGAATATAGCTTGCCATAAACGGAATTGTACCTTGAAGAAGATGAAAGTGAAAGCGAGGAAAGAAAAGACGAGGAATAGAGAGCAGTGGAAACACTGGTTGTAGAGGAGGCCAAGGCTCACCCAGGGATGTAGCGTCGAGTGGCCGAGTGGTAGGTAGGTACCATTAGAAATTGAGACTACTACTACAGGAAAGGCGGTAGCGTAGCTGGTTGATGCACTATGTTACAAGCCGGAAGGTCGCAAGTTCGAGTCCCGATGAGGTAGAATTTTTCAACTGACTTATTCCTTCCAGTCGTACTACGGCCCTGGGGTTGACTCAGCCTCTAAAGAAATGAGTACCAGGAATCTTCCTGGAGAGTAAAGGGCGGCCGGCGCGTAAGGCTGACAACCTTACCGCCATCTGTGAGTCCATTGTTTAGATAATGTGGGACCCTCAATGTCTCACAACTCTATGGACCTTCACGGCCTGTTACAAGGACAGTTTTTGCCTTTTGTTTTTACTACTACTAGTACTACTACTACTACTACTACTACTACTACTACTACCTCTCTTAACTACAGCGATAATAACGTCACTGATTCTTAACTCTTCTACAAAGATACCATATTTTAAAATTTAAAAACTCTTTCATCCTATTAGTGAGAGACGGGATAGCGTAGTCGGTGTACCGGCTGGCTACGGGCTCGACGAGCGAGTGTTCGGAGTTCGAGTCCCGGTAGGGTCAAGAATTTTTTATTCTCCATATCGTCCAGACCGGTTCTGAGGTCCACCTAAGCTACTGTCCAATGAGTAACGGGGGCTCTTTTCCCGGGGATAAAGCGGCCGGGGTGTGAAGTTGATCACTCACCTCCAGCTAGTGCCGAGGTCAAGAAAATATGGATCTATACATCCACTCCCCCATACGCCTTCATGGTTTAGTACTTAATTAGTTAAATACAGGAACAACTTAACCTTTCATCCTATTAGTTCAAGAATGTAATCTAAGACGAATACATCCTGTAAATGTAAATACTCGTACAGAACGGTAATGACGTATTTTCTAAAATTACGCAAGTATGTATATATTTGTGTACACAGAGGTCTCAGTGTTACCGGCGATACACAAAATATACCGCTTTACAGGCCAGTATAATCTCATGAAATAGAGACACGTGATCAATAGACTCACAGAATATTACGTGACGTAAGCCTGAACAATATCACGGCTCCGTAGAAAGCATAACGGAGAGCTTAGTGGCCAAAATTTTCACTTTCTTCCTAAGAACTTGATTATAATTTCAATTAACTGAGATTTCCAGTGGTTTTCTTTTGTTCTTCCAGGAAATTCCTGTGCCATTACACTGGAAATAATCACTTGATAATTCCTTGAGCTCCATTCCTTCCTTCCTTTCCTGAGAATTTCAAGTGACGTATTTCCGAAATGCTTTTCCGCAGAAACTCTCTTAGTATCTATTGATTTCCTCTTGCAAATCCTACTGTATTTTGAACATAGGGCACGTTTTTGTTGAGAACGAGTGTACCTATGAAACAACAAGTGGTTGTAGGACGGCAGCGGGGTTGCTGAACATAAGTTGAAGTCGTAACAATGCGAGAGATATAGGCGCCGAGTGGCGGAGCAATTAGTATATGTCTTAGGCATATTACATCCTGCTGCGTCGTAACGACATGCCTAATCATTTGGAACACTGCTGCAACTTGTGTATGTATAAACTATATGTAAACTAGTCTCGCCGAACTAGCAGCGTATGAAAGTGGCTCGAAAGCCACGAAGTGGTTAAGTGAATTTAATATTTCAATCAATTTAAATATTTCTGTTTCTAGGTGTTTTCTATATCTTCATCCTAGAATCTTCTTTTTCCCTAAGACACAAAACCAAAAATCACTGACACGGATGCAAATTGAACGCTTCCACTTCATGATATTTACTGCATTATATATTTTCATTCTCTATGGGCAATTTAAATAGTCATTTCGAATTTTAATATACACTATATGAAGCAGCGAATAGTGGCTTCTTCAATTAAATATCACCTTAAGAAGATATATATATATATATATTGTAACGTGTTTGGAATCCAGAAGAGTTACTTCCATGGAAACGCTAGAACAGACCGTTGCACAGGAAGTGACAATAGCGGTATTGTAATCATAACAGTGGGCCGTTGCCTAGGAATTGCAGAATCAATGAAGAAGCGTTTCCCCGGTGATAGACAATAGAAGGTTCACTGGGTAGCAAGGGCCGCGGATATATAACAAGGTAATGCATTCCCCGAGTCAGTTTTCGAATAGCCGCCGCCAGAGACAGTTGAGATCCAACCACGGCCAAGGATAGTTGAGACGTCGCTTTGGAGTATTGGGCAAGAAGTCAAGTGATGCTGCAAGCGATAATAATTGTACGGTGTGTAAGTGTCCTATAAAGATTCGCTAAATCCGAGATCCACGTGACATACCGGACACGTGACAATATGTGTGTGAGGTAAAATTAAACCTCTCCAGGTACTTAATCATTAAATACATCCCCGCGATATATGTAGAAGTGCAGGTACAGTTTCACCACACTTGATTTCGTGAAAGTAAAGACCCAAGCCACTTAGGGTAGCCGAGAGGTCTAAGGCATCAACTGTCTTCGCTCACTCGGAAGCCAGGATAGTCGGTTCGTATCCGACTCAGAGCATGGATGTTGAGTGTTTGTGTTTGTGTACAGGTAGAGGCCTTGCGACGAGCTGATCACCCGCCCAAGGTGTCCTACCGAATGTATAACATCTAGTAAACCGAAGTGAAACGGAGAGTTTCATGGAGGTAGGCCAAAGCCCAAATTTGGGCAATGTCGCCAAAGGAAAACAAAAAGACCCAAGCATAGCCTACTTATTGAGGTCATAGATCAGGTACGCACTCTCGACTCTTGACACCTCGTGTCCATTTGACAGGGAAGTCAGTACCTTATGGATTCAGTCTAGACGTGATGTCAGAGAGAGAAAAGCCCTACACATGTCGGGAACGGAAGCATAACTCTTCAGCCGCTACCCAGTCACTTTACCGACTGAGCTTTTCCCATACAGTCACAGAGGTCGTATAGATAAATCTGTACCTAGTCGTGATTTTCTCAATACTGCTATTCAGCCGATAAATGTAAGTCAGTTATCTAAATTATAAGGATTAGCAGATAAGAACAAACGTTCAGTAAACTTACTTAAGGTTATCCATGTTATCTGAAGTTTTAAACTTATTTTATGAAATATTATCACCTGAAAATTACAATTAATGTACACAAAAACTTATTTTTCGGTCACGGTAGCAGAGCGGTCTGGAGTATGTACTGGTCTTCGCTCGCTCGGAAGCCGGGATCGTGTGTTCGAATCCCAAACAAGGCATTGATGTTTGGTGTGTGTATGTGCTTATTCTGTTTGCGTTTTCCTGTGTTTAGGCAGAGACCTTGCGACGAGATGATCACTCGTCCAAGGAGTCCTACCGTCTGTAAAATGATCAAATAAAAAGAACGACATCGACACTTAAAGGCGTAAGAGGAGCGGAGTAAGTAACTAAGTAAAAATATATTTAATATCAGATTCGCTAATAATGACTATAGATTGGCGCCTATGCACTTTTAAATGAAAGCAGTATCACAGCGTCTAGAGATACGTTGATGAATTCAATATATTCTTGTGTATGTGTATGTAAGAGAGTGAGAAAGAAGTTCTTTGAATTTTATGACTTCAACCCACGCTATGACAAAAATCTCCCATTTTCAGAAGTTAATACTGACGCTGCACCACAATAAACAGCCATAAACTGCTGCGTCCGTTAGCCCGTGGCCAAGACACGACGATTTTCATTCCATGAACTGTGTAATCTTATATTACTTGACCGTCATCTACTTTTCCAGCTATGGACAGTAACTTTAATTAGCCATCACGAAATAAAACCACACAGTTTATTCATATAGCATAAACATGCGGCTCAGGGTCACTCGTTCGTACTATTTTGTCACATTTTATCTTGTAAACATTCCGTCCCTTGGTGTCCTCTAAACTGCTGCGTGGTTGCTATGCGACCATGACCGGTTTCTAGTGCAAAAACTGATCTATGTCCCTCGATATATATTTCGTTGCTTCACTTAACTTTGCAGGCCTGTGTTACAACGTAATAACTTTAGAGCAATTACGTCATTCTGCTCCTGAAGGTATGTGGATAGATAATGTTACAGAATGTCTTCCAAGCACTTAGGGTTCGAATTCATACGCTCAAAATACTCGTATATTAATGTTAGCGAATTTTCTTCAGTAAATTAAGCAATTTTCACCTGATACGAAAATCGTTTCAAAAGTTCGAAAGAAACTTGGATGAAATTAATAAGAAGGTTTGTAGCTTTTTTATGATGAATCTAATTTACCTACAATTATGCTCAGCAGATTAGAACAACGCAGAAACAATGGCGAGATTTTCCCCTTTTGGCGATACAGCCCCAATTTGGGCCTACACATTCGGTAGGACTCCTTGGGTGTGTGATCAGCTTGTCGCAAGACCTCTCTACCTGTACACAGGAAAACGCGCACGCACTCACACATACACACACAAACACTGAACATCCATGCACTGAGTGGGATTTTAACCCACGATCCAGGCTTCCGAGCAAGCAAAAACAGTGCATGCCTTAAGGAGCGTCCACTTTACTCCTGCACCTGCTCCTGCTCGCCAGGCTTGTGCTCGTCGGGAGACTCATCTGGCTTTTACTTGTGCTTGTAAAGCTTCGTCCACACTACTTTAGTTGCTCGCCAGGCTTCGGCGCGTGAGGATCCGTATATTTACTCGTAGTGCGTATAGGCTGTAGTCGTATTTTAATTTATTGGCTATAGTTTTTAAATTAAAAATTTGCTTGTCTCGTGACTTGTCATATCGTCCACATTACTCGCGATCGTAGCGAGTCACACGAGCACGAGCACGAGTAATGTGGACGCGCCTTTAGACGGCTCGGCTACCGTGACCGGCGAGAGAAAAGTTACCGGCGTAATTACGTAAAAGAAGACTATACTTTAGAAACATAATCTGTTCTGAACTGAGGACACTATCCTTTATGTCTCAGTATCTCCTTAAAGTTATACTTACATCCTGTCGTCCTCCAAGGAATTGTGGTTCGAATCCAAAGGCTACAAAGGCGCTCAGTTTTGCAATGCATTTACCCTTTCAATAAATGTATATGGTAGTGACTGTGCTACGAAGCTGGGACTTCCTGAGACTCTCTTTAAAACACGGACACGCAGTCATCTTTCTGAAAAACTTCTGCACTTGGCATGAGATCGAATCCAAGGAGTGGGTTCCTCAAGCAATCACTATGCGGCGCTGCGATGGTAAGGAGTTATAAACCACTGATCAGCGTGCCCGTCAATTATTTAACGACGATTATCGATTTCGAGGCTATTTATCTTTCCGTGACCGATAAAGACGAACTGTAAATGATTTGGAAGAAAGCGGCTGTCGCGTGAACGGGGTAGTTTCGTGGAGGCACTGAAGAAAACCCTGCAATGATATTCGGCATTCTGGCCGAAATTCGAAACCACAGTCTCACGGATACAAATCTGGATCGTTACCTATTGATTAATCAGTTTGATGGTTCATCACAATTTAGGCCCCCCTGTATGTGTGTATACATAAACATACATAAAGATGTTTATAAGAAATAAAAAATGTCGTTCCCTCTATTCCAGTACAGCTTATTTAAATAAACATCTAGGTAACACGCGGTAGCGTAGTTGGTTGAGGCCGTTGAGGTACTATGGTACAAGCGGGAAGGTCGCGGGATCGAATACCGATGAGGTGTTTTTTCTTCAATTTACCTAATTCTTCCAGCCTCACTCTGGCACTGAGGTCGACTTACCCTCTAACAGAAATGAGTACCAGTAATATTCGTGGGGGTAAAGCGCGGCCGGCGCGTAAGGCTGACAACCTAACCGCCATCTTTTAGCCGATTGTCTAGAAAATGTGGGAGCCTCAACATCTCACAACCCTATGGGCCTTCACGGCCTGTTACAGGAATAGCTTTACTTTTTTTTACTTTATTAGGTAAAGAACAAGCGAGTTGGCTTCTAACCTATAGATCTAGTCAGATCCTCGATCGGCGAAGAACAAACAATATTAAATTCAAGTTTCACTTTAAAGGACCGATCTGTTTGGTTTAATATTTTGTATCAGTCTGGTCAAATTGATTAATGTTTTACTTAAACACGCCCTCAGTAAGCCATACTTATACAGGATCAAATGCTAAGGTTACTATGAATAAATGATACACACTCCGTCCCAAGTGCAAACAATATATATTATATGTCTTTGATCTTGTTCTTTTCTACACTACATGTTTCGGCCTCTATCGGCCATCATCAGGTGTATGATTTTAAAATCATAACTAAAGATTTTATAGTGCTACTACAGGAAAATTTGACGTGTGCAATATAATCTACATACCAGACACATATCAACGAGGTAGATGTTGATAATACGACAAAAACAATGTGTTTTTAAATGTTAAATTTTAGACTGGGTTTCAGTGTGGCAGCAACGTTAAGAGTATACACCTGATGATGGCCAATAGAGGCCGAAACATGTAGTGTAGAAAAGAACAAGATCAAAGACATATAATATATATTGTTTGCACTTGGGACGGAGTGTGTATCATTTATCGTGTAGAGTGCAACAGGATGCTGAAATATAATATTACTATGAATAAGTAACTGAAAATAAAGTTGGAAGAAGCTGTCATGTCAAGGTATTGAGGTACTTTTCCGACATTTGCCTTGTGGGACAGAGGAAAATCGCGAAGATTTCAATCGAAGCAGCTTTTGTCTGTGACGAAATCTGAAAGTGACATCTGCTCTATCCGCAGCAAAGTGTTCCCACGTGTTAATTATCGTCGCTAAAACAAATTACGTGTATTTTTATTAAATTCCTAATATTATATAATTTTAAGTTTCATGGCCCAATAGTAATGTTACAGGCCTATTTTGCAGGTTATTAGTAACACTACAGCAATATAAGGGGCACGCGGTAGCGTAGATGGTTCAAGCACTATGATCGAACCCTAATGTGGTCATTGGAATTTTCAATTTACCTAATCCCGGCAACCGCATAATGGCCCTGGGGCCGACTCAGCCTCTAGCAGAAATGAGTACTAGGAATTTTCCTGAGCGTTAAAGGGTGACCAGCGCCTAAGGCTGACAACCTTACCGCCATCTGTGAGCCGATTGTCTAGATAAAATGTGAAGCTCACAGCTGGGACCAGAGTATTCCTTAGGAAGCTGAAAGTTGTTCATATGATGAATATATTTCCCCGCTTTCCATGAAAATTAGTCTTAATTATGTATCTATGTGTCTACAGCCCTTGAGGTCCTTGGTCGCTTTTTCAGTTTCTTAATCTATGCACGGTCAGTACTCCTTGGAAGGGGATCAGCCCGTCATAAGGTCGCTACCTACACAAAAAACAAGAAAAAAAAACAGAATGAACACACAGACATCCATGCTTCGAGTGGGATTCGAACCCACGATCCCTGTGGTCGAGCGGGAGAATATGGTTCATGCCTTAGAGCAAGTGGCCACTGTGATCGGCAATGAAATTAATTACGAAGTAGAAATTAACTTTCCACTGAAGATTAACCTGGACAGATGAATCAAGCCCACATCCTTACATCAGGTTCCTGGCGTGTACTCCTTAATTGTATCCTCCCATCTAATACTAGGAATCTCAAGTGTTCTCTTGCCTGAGAGTCCCCTAAGTTCTGATACCTCTCACGCTTGTTGCATGCTACACGTTACGCCAACTCTATGTTCCGCAATTAGGCCATCTTAAGGTACAAATTATGAAGTTCTTGACTGTGTAAGTTTCTCCATTATCTGTCGCTTTCTCTAAGGTCCAAATGTGAAGTACTACTAATACCAGAGTATCACACATGCTGTGATGTGTCTGTCGGACTCTAACGCGCGAAGTTGCAGGTAACGTGCAATTATCTCTGCCTGTACAATATAAATAGCGCAGAATTCTATCAGTTCACTAAACTGTATGCTCTTTCTTGCATGTACTTTCTGTGCATAGGGCATTACACAAGATGTAGCTTCATGTCTTCATACAGATGCAGTAACATTTACAAATCTCAACCCGGCAACAGTGGTTATTCCCGGGACCCATTTTCGCGTTGTGCTGACTGCACCACGATTTGACAACAAGTGGTCGTGAGCTCTGCCCCTGCACGGATATTCCACCGGCGTTACACGTGCTATAGTCTCTTGCGCCATGTTGCTCCTTTAATGCCTAATCCAATCCCGTTATTTGTCCATTCATGGACACCTGTTAAACACACATAAGCTTCGCCCTAATAAAGCGACACTACTGTTTGGAATTGGTGGCACGCGGCAGCGTACTTGGTTGAGGCACTATGCTACAAGCCGGAAGGTCGCGGGGTCAAGTCCCGATGAGGTCATTGGATTCTTTCGATTTACCTAATCCTTCCAGCCGCACTATGGCCCTGGGGTCGACTCAGCCTCTAACAGAAATGAATACCAGGAATATTCTTGGGTGTAAAGGGAGGCCGGCACGTAGGGCTGACAATCTTANGGTATTACCAGGCAAAATAAATAAATAAATAAAGGGATAAGTAAAAACTTCAGCAGAAAGAGAAACGTATTTAAAAAGAAAGCTAAAATACAAGTCATTTTTCTGTTATATGGTGTAATCGTTCATCATAATTTGGTGGACTCTTTTGTATTAATTAAATTTATATTAAGTTAATATCACATAAATAAACAGAGATCAGGCAGATAGCCAACTTTTACACGCAGAAGTGACATAGTTCAAGTTTTGCTATGTGGACAGGAAGTAACATCTGGTACATTTCCTGTAATTCTGGAAGTTTCAGCAAAGTCGGAAAGTCTTTGAGAACTTGAGAGCTGACAGCTTGGAACAGCTATAAATTAGTAGTGAGAGGGCCGGAGCCTCATCCCCTGGTCGTAATGCATCAAGTCGCTGTCAACCTTAGCGTCAGGTCAGCAACTGCCAGAATCACATAGCAAAGCAACATATTTGGAAATTTACGAATTTAGGGAACCTCCTAGTTTTCAAACTAAACCAAAGGCACATGTTGGAGGAGTCGATTTCACTTGGAGTCTTTGGTTCGTGGACCTCAAGATTCAGAGAGAGTGCATTCCACCTCAGGGAGTCTTCATTCAAATTTTGGCCATGTCAGACACAAAAGCACAACTACGTCACTTCGCTAAAAGTATTATAAGTTAAATTCCAAATAAGTGTAACTATTAGAGTTTCCGTTGTGTTCAGTGAGCTGAAGCTAGTTAAATAATTACTAGGTGCAAAAGTCTGAAGTGGTGTATGTGATTGTAGCGTAAGGATCTTCATGCCCTGCCCTGCCCGAGCCAGGCTCGTAAGACCCCGGGATAAGAACTCATCTCTACCCATTACAGAGCAGAACCCAGCTACTCCCGTCTTTCCCTACTTGTGAGACACCTAACGGTCGTACAGGAAAAGAACTCCAGCCTACAAGCACCAACAATCACAATTCTCCTCCCTTCCCATCTAACTTCTCGCCATCCACGAGAAGAGGAAGGAGGGCAGTGACTCCAAAGGAGGCGTCCAGGCACGAGGGGCAGGTGAGCCGCAGCACAGGGAAAGGAAGGGATACAGGTAAAGAACTAATAAGTGAGGTAAAGCCGGGCAAAAGGCAGTCACGAATGGAGCACGACGTAAGGACAACTAAGAGGACGGCTGCAAGTGGTGCCAAATGTAGACGCCATAAGGAAGAGTGGTTACAGAATGCATAAAGGGCGTTTGAAGAAAAGCAGCTGGGAAGAATGTTATGGGTTACTAGATGAAGCTTTTAGTATCTAGACAATCAAGCATCGAATACGTAGACGGCAAATGAATTGGAAAGAATTTCTAAGGATGTGGTTGTGGTATAGTCGAGAAATTTTCCTGTGGGGTCAAATGAAATTCACAAAAAACTCATGTCCAAGTTGAAATTCCAACCGAACACCTCGACGGTGTTACAACTAAACTAACCAGCATGATGAGAGATAAAATTAGGGCGCAAAGGACAGCAAGAAAAATAAAACCATATCGACTATGTTCATAATTTGTATTATTCACCAAATGATGTTAGGGTGATCTAATAACACAAAACAGGATTTTCGTCTATAAGCCTAAGGGGAAGAAACCATTTGGAAAACCTAAACATAAATTAAGTATTTTGTGAGGGTTTGTCCTGGATTCATCTGGCTAAGTATAAATTATAGAGTTGGGATCCTGGTAATGAATTTTCAGATAAAATAAGATCCCCAGTATTTTTTGACAAGGTGAACTACTATAAGTTTCCAAAATAAGATATCTTCCATGATACCATCAAAACTTCAAGTTTAAATGAAACTCCTGCGTGTGTTAGCGTCACAACAGATTAACAGTAGTCAATGTGTGACCACGCATGCCAACACAATTCAGCTAAACAGATTCAGCGTTGTATCTGACCCGAAATGAAAAGATTTTAAATCAATTATCTTAGAAAAGTATGTTTATTGTTACTGAAAACATTGTAATCAACTGAAAAGTTATTTAACTGAATATTTTACAGATGTTAACGACGCTTGATTAACTAAAATTTATACTGCGACGCTTGTCACCACAGAATGGTGTATCCTTAGTTAGCCTCAAGTACTTAACTAACTCAAGAAACCATTCCTTATTTGATACATTTCTATTCATCTTAATTACATTTAATGGAAACAAAAGAACTGAGCTGAAGTTCAGAGCAGTTTTGATAGCTGAGGAATTAATGTGCCTATGTAACGACACCTATTCATGGACAGACAAATGCTTAGTTAAATATATGCAAAATTTACATGCCTAATCTTCGATTATAAATTAATTAAACCAGTTACTTATTACACAGTTCCTTTAAAGGAACGACTTTTGATGTTTTGAACATTTCTTTACTAAAGATATAATATTATTAAAACAAAAATATACCATGTTCAATTTTTACGCTACACAACAGAAACTTTTGTGTGGAGTACGGCTGAAGTTAGAGGACAACAAATTCATGTAGAACCTGTGACACATTAAGGCTTAAATAATTAAGTTGAAGACTGAAATACTTTTTATGATGTATAATTTTACCACATATTCTTCGTTAAATATTAATTCAGAAGATGAATAATTAGTAAATTGTTGTTTTTCTCCAGCTTTAAGGATTAGGTCTCAGCCAATTGCAATTCATACTTAATACAAAAACTACGAACCACACAGACAGCTGGCAGGAAGCCTTGGAAGGGGGAAGCCCCATCTTAAGGCCTATACCTACATGGGAAAACACACACTGAGAGAAAATGTTGACGTACATCGACGGCCCGAGTAGGATTTGAATCCACGGTCCCAGTGGTTGAACAGTAGAGGACATTATGCGCTTTAGAGGTTGCAGCCACGTTGACTGGTGAATCATTCAATTAAGCAAAAATTATACTTTAATTTTGCTTTACAATTCCAGCCTGATGGGCCTTGCTATAAAAAAGGTCGCAAGGCACTAGATAATTCGGATGTCAGGATGCCATCTTATTATGAACGATATTTAAATGCAATATTCTTCATAGATCTAATGCAGATGAACAGGGTGTTTACATTAGTCCCACTCTTCACAACGGAAATGTCTGCTTGCACCAGAAAGTACCGAAGGAAGACGTTAAATTCACTCCTAAGAATATTACGGCTAACTGAATCTTAATGTTAATCCGAAGAAGAAAAGTTATCTCTGAATAAATCCTGCTACAGTTGTCATACACCTACTGATAAAGACTTAATGGAAGACTATATCCACCTCTTCAGTTTCTGTGTCAACTAATTTTCACGGAACTACTCGCGAACTCTTCGAAAAAACTCTCAACTTGTTACGGAAATATTTTATCGAGTCTTGAAAAAGATCCAATCTTCTAGCTGATACTGTACCTCCTGAATTCAAGGTTTATGTACCAAACATCCTCAACATGGTACACTCCTACATCATCAGGATTGCTAACGTGTCCATTACTTATTTTATATGTAGTTGGTTACACTAGCCCCTTCGAGCATTGAAGAGCAGTACAGGTAACCCGCATTATATTGCTACTTTCCGAAACAGAACTCTACTCGAGGTGTTGTTACAAAATCAGCTGGTGAGGAAGTTCCTTGACCATTAAGAAACCTAAGTTTCACCGCTGTGTCTTTAAGAAATTCACTCGCACCTCTGTTCTGAGAACGACTAGCCCAGTCCGTCCACTCCACAAGGTTTTCGATTAAAAATCTCCATGAATTTCTCATCTCTTCCTTCAGTGAGACATAATTAAAGAGTTAACGCAAGCCTAGTCAGCAAAACTATCTTTCCAAACTGAGAATAATATCCTAGTCTTACAGAATCATTCTTCTCGGTACTTCTCACTTACTTATCCTGATATCCATCGAAGCGGCTGTCTCGACATATTTGTTGTGGTTTGTTTAACTAAGCTGCCAGTACCACAGCAACGAATGAGAGTACAAGTTGGAGGTACCACACCGGAATTTGCCCGGAGAGCATGAAAAATTAAGAAATCTATTATTTTTATGTACTACCTCTGAGGCGAGGTCAGAACCTAAGACCTTACTTACTTACTTACTTACTTACTTACTTACTCACTCACTCATGGAGCTGAGCCCTTCTTGAGGGGCCGCCAATTCTGCAGCTACTCAAGAATTTCCCAGCATTTTATGGAACCCGAAGGTTCATCACCGTGTTCACAAGAGCCCTTCACTGGTCCCTATCCTGAGGCAGATTTATCCAATCCATACCATCCCATCCTATCTCTCTAAGATCCATTCTAATATTGTCCACTCACCTACGCCTTGGTCTTCCCTGAGGTCTCTCCCCTTCTGGCTTTCCCACCAATATCCTATACGCATTCCTCGTCTCCCCCATTCGTGCTACATGACCTGCCCACTTTATCCTCCTTGACTTGATCATTCTACTTATACTTGGAAAAGAGTACAAGTTATGGAGCTCCTCATTGTGCAGTTTTCTCAAATCTCCTGTCACTTCATCTCTCTTCGGTCCAAATATTCTCCTCAACACCCTGTTCTCAAACACCCTCAGTCTATGTTCCTCCCTTAATGTCAGAGACCAAGTTTCACACCCATATAGAACCTAAGACCTTACTAAGCAGAAATATTGACTTGTCAATCATGAAGTTCTGTAACTGCTGACAATATCATAGGTCGTTCAAAGGAAATAGGCCGCACGCGTTACGCGAAGACTAGCTTCAGCAAGGAGCGGCAGAGGCAGTGTGGGAGCTCTCTCGAATTGGAATATGGATTTATTTATCTGCCTGCCATCCAGTAGGTCGTTGCCATGGCGAACACACAAACAGAAGCAAGCTCCATCACCATGGCAACTACGCACTCCCCAGGGGCTATCTCTCTCTTATCTACTGCTGTGCCCTCGCGAGAAGCCCTACTACCATAATTTCCTTCGTTCGTGAAGCGCAAATCGATTTAATTCACGTTAAGGAGTTTAAAACTTACCCACAAAATATATTCAAGGAACAGATTTTACCGACCACAAGTAAACAGTATGTTTTTCATATAGTAAGTAAAAAGTACAAAGTAAAGCTATTCCTGTAACAGGCTGTGGAGGCCCATAGGGTTTTGAGACGTCGAGACTCCTACATTTTCTCTGGATAATCGGCTCGCGCCGGAAGTCCTTTACCCCTCAAGAATATTCCAAGAGTATTCCTGGTACTCATTTCTGTTAGAGACTAAGTCGACCCCACGGCCATAATGCGGCTGGAAGGATTAGGTCAACTGGAAAAAAAAACAAATGACCTCCTCGGGACCTGAACCTGCGACCTTCCGGCTTGTAGCACAGTGCCTCAACAAACTGCGCTACCGCGTGAGTTGTATGAAATAATATTTAAGTAATTTTGGCACAAAATATAGAAGGAATTGTTTTCCCATTAGCTACTGTTATTCGAAAAAACTTAAATTTTGAGATATCTCAAACGAATCAAGCATACGGTTAATCTAATCCCATTTCTTTACTGGTGTATGAGCTGCTGAAATACAGACAAGTCCATAGTCTGAAGGTGAGATCGGCTGTAAAGCTCCAGGACCACAAATGGAACATGCAACGAGGACTTGATGTTACCATGTGGGAACACTGCATGCCAGAGCAGGCAGATTAACTCAGCAAAAGTTGAAATTACGCTGTGGAAAATTTCAATGCGTACCAAGACAAAATTATGAATATCGAAAGAAGCACGATAAGACGGACGAACACATATTTAAAAATCATCAAACGCAACATAAACCCAACCAAAAGAACATCTCTTTTGAAGAAAGCAGTCTTCTGGGATTTGGCACCGTGTATATGTGGTGTTAACCGNCTTTTACCGGTTCTCACGGTCTCTTCGCTTGCGGATTTCTTATATTTTTCCTTCTACCCTGAAGATGGAGGCGATACGTTCCTCCGAAACGTCGGTTAACACCACATATACACGGTGCCAAATCCCAGAAGACTGCTTTCTTCATAGTCACCGCCGTGAAAGCCTCAAATCTTACAACATCTCTTTTATTCATAATCGATAACATGGGATCGGAAAACAATTCGCACAGTAGTAAAACATCGTGATTATATGCTGTATTAGTGTGGATACAGCATAAAATTTCGTATTGACATTTTCTTTATTATTCCATTCGTAAATAATGAAGTTCTGGTTTTTAGGGAAATTTGAATAATGAACTGTATGCTTCCAATCGTGGGTTCCATCCGGAGGATGAAAGACAACCACTGGACCGAGTTGTTTAATTATTTTTTTGTGATTTATTTAATGCCGCTGTAAATTTATCAGATTTTACAGTGTTAAACCACAGGATTATTTATTGAATAAGGAACTGGAAAGGTCGCGATAGGACGAGGGGATGGCTTAATTCGAGGTCCTATCCCATACATTTCTGGAGCGAACTGAGGAAAATATTACAAATCTCAATTATAATAACCGAGGTTCCAGCTTAGATTCGAACCGATGACTTCCAGAGTATATAACACATGCATTACCGTTAGGGTCTACCTGCTCAATCCTATCTGCTCGTAATCAACAAAGAAGAAACTTCTTGGTCGAAAGCCTGTAGAAAAAATGAAAGCAAAATTGCCCAAGAGACATCGAATTTCAGGGAATGAAAGCGGAGAGAGGCATTCCTTTGAATTCCCTACTTCTAAATGTCTTTAATGATTAGTACATTTATCCTTACATTATGTAGTCTATAGATGGAAATGTAAAAATTATTAAACAAGTTTATGACGTAAGCATCAGGCAGAAATTTATAGCCTGTTTCGTTCACGCATATTTATGAATGACCCACAATAAATAAAATTCCCAGTCCATTAACCACAAACGGAATTATAAGTGAGAAATACTTGTCTACCGCTCATGTAACTGTACATAATAATGCTTCAACTTACAAGTCTTACACGCAAGACAGTCCCTCACTCAGCTCCTCTGTCTTGTAATTATCTCCTTCCTTGATGTTTTGGCGCCAGAAGGCATGTGTCCAGTGCCAAAGCGAGATATGTAACACAGCCAAATGACTCTTCAGTAATGTGTCAGTAATGAAACCACATCCTCCAACTCTGTACGTACAGAAATTTCAACATAAAATTCGAAATTAGACTTGCAGGCGTCTAGGCTCCAGTTTGATTCCTGGCACGGGCAGAAGTCTGCCCCTTCGCCACATTACTCAGATATATCGGGGTCGAATCCAGCCTGCTACTCAGTGGGTACCGACGTGTGAAGCCTCCACTGCAGTAGCTAAGAACATGTGGAACACTAACGCACTCCATGGCTACTGCCTAGGCACAATTAAAAGTTATCTACTGGAAAGGCAATATTTTCTCATTCCTTGATTTATTATCAAAGGAGGGAGTGGAGGTATAACTCCACAATTCTTGACATCGGTACAAGACGGCGTTGAGTGGTTACACGGCCCGGACGCTTTACTTTCAGGGCGAAGAAGTCCCAAGTACCATTAGATAGGTTGGGTAGACTCCAAAACCAGTCAGGACGCTTTGAAGTAAAGAGTAAACACCTGCTCTTGCCGGGAGTCGAACCCCCACCATCCGTGTCATAGTCTGTCGCTACACCGACTGAGTTATCCTGATACCACAATCATCAAAATACTAAATATTTCATGTTCACATTTTAAAGATTAAAGGCCGTGGGAATTCGTTGCGCTGACCACGCGAGACCCTCTATCCGCAAAAGCTGGCACTAACTTCGCCGACAAGCGGCGGTCGCTCGGTCGGTATAGTTCGCTTGGGGACTAAAGGCCACGTAGGAAAGGAAAATGAATATTAGTAACTGTGTGGTACACAAATATGTCACTTTTAGGGGAGCTCATATCTGCACTCACTTTGACTTGAAGGTCACACTGACACGCTGTTTAACTACGATGCAGAAATGCGTAACATCGGTTTTTTCTGGGATGGTTCTAACTTCCGAGTCGGAAGGGATAGCCTTAGAAATTAACTTCGGGTAGTAAAATAAACCAAATAAAGTTCAATCACATTCACCGAAAAATAATGCTCCAGCCACGAACCTACCGAAAATAAAGTTAACTACCAAACCTCACAGTTAAATCTCCGATTGAACGTTCATCACCAGTTGACGTTACTCTGCAATGACGTCATCTCGGCGACGGCTGTGTCAATATGACGTCAAATGTCCAGAGACGGCCTCCAAAACGTTGGTCACTAACTTCATGTTGCCACAGGCGACTCCCTGAGGAGAGCCTACTGCATACAGTACCCACAAGTGCTCCAAATCGTACAAAACACTACCTTCTAGTGTCACGCGACTACTATCACTGTAAAATTGAAATACAAAGCGGTGAAATTTCCTTCAGTGGAACTACGTTCATTAAAATGTATTGTCACGTACTCGGGGTTTAGCGTGACTAATGATAATGGGTTCTGCATTTGACAATTATGTTTACTGGCACTTCTTTCCAATTCCAGCCAATTACAACAGCCCACAAATGCAACTCCTCCTGAAAGACGTCTGTCTCTCACTAATCTTGGGCTGATCTCTACTATTCGAATTCACGAATGCACGGCAAGGACAGAATTCACAATGTCGAATAATCCTTCTGTTCTTTTGTGTTGTCACGGAAATGCCTTTGTTAACATTCGATGATGCGGAAACGTGATTATCGAGCCGTTGCTCAGCAACGGACGTCCGTTCTGACTCCACTATTCCGGCTTCTAGGCAATGTTCACCGAGCCGTTTCCTACCAAATGGTCATATTCATCATAGTATCTTAAATACACCAGCATGACAATATTGTGTAGTTTTATCTGTGTAACAGATTCCCCAGCAAGGACAAAAAATTCGTTTGTGGTAACAAACTGGCATGATTAAAATGATAAACGAAACAAAACAAAGGACAAGATTATTCCGTATCTTTTAATTACAGCGGCATGATGGAAATTAAGATTGTAATCCTTTGGCCCCATTCCGCCACCTCACCACAATGGGAGGCCCTAATACTGCCACTGATTGAGATGACAACTGTGAGGAAGCTTGCCTAAGGGTTTCCTGTCTGGCGACTGGTATGAGGAGAGGGGTGACGCTAAGAGAGTGTTAACTCAGAAATAAGCCTGGGAGGAGAGATTTCGTCAGTCATGGAGAAGGAAACTTTCTAGAATAAGGCAACCCCGAAATCAAATCCTCTAGTCCTCCAGTCTGTGTATGTGAAACTACCGACATGGAACTCTGCCCACTCAGCCGTTACGAAGGACACACAGGGAGAATTAATGGGAAACGGCACAGAAATAATGCAGGGAAACGGTTTGAAAAAATGGGCATGTTAAATAAGCAAATATCGCGACAGTACCAAAAGCTGTAATAAACTAAAAAACATATGATTTCAATGATTTTACAATGATCTTTAATAGAGCAGATCGAAGCGAGATGCTGTAACGTGCCTATTCTCTTAGATACGGAACGAACGAAAATAGAAACAAAACATAACGAAAACAAATGCACAGCAGAAACCTTCTCTTGTACGGCTGGTTACGACTATGTTATCTCGAAGATGGCATTGATTTTTACTCGATACAGAACTGCTGGATCCGAGGTTTTATGAACATTTTCGTAACAAGCTTATCTTTTAAGGTGAGAAGTTGTTAACCCCACGCCCAAACCGCAGGCTGGAGGACCACCCTTGTCGACTGTCCACGACTGCTTATTCAGTATATTCGCAGCTCCCCTCCATACCTGGAGGGCGTCTCCTCCATCCGCAACCTGAGGACGCGCCATGCCGTGGTGAAAAGGAACCCAGCTAACATGGATCAGGTCAAGGAGGATGAAGTGGGCAGAGCATGTAGCACGAATTGGGGAGAAGATGAATGCATATAGGATATTGGTGGAAAAGTCAGATGGAAAGAGACCACTGCGAAGACCAAGGGGTAGGTAGGCGGACAATATTAAAATGGATCTTAGATAGATTTGGGTAGTATGAATTGGACTGATCTGGCTCAGGTGAGTGACCAGTGAAGGGCTCTTGTTAGAACGGTAATGAACCTTCGGGTTCCATAAAATGTTGGGAAATTCTTGAGTAGCTGCACAATTGTCAGCTTCTGGTATTGTGCAACAGTAAGCTGCAAGATAAAAACAAGTTCTTACACTAAATACCAGTATCTGCAAATAAACTATAAAGAGATAAGTATAAAAAGCGTGTAAGGGAAAACGAAACCCGGCTATGCGTGAAGAATCTTAAGAAAATTTTGTGTCTGACTCGGAAAATGACATTCATGGAAGACAATCAATGGAATGGAATACATCAATGAATTAGATATACTCTGAAAATGTATATGTAGGCCCAAGAGAGACGGAAAACGGAAGGATAATTACAGAAAATTATTGTGGGACCAATATTTTGTTCAAGACATAAAAAAAAAATAAAGGATGCGTTACAGACGGAAATGCGGATAAGGGAATCTCAGGAACTGTCATCAAACGTAAATAATAACGTAATGATTTCTGTCAACAAGACTTTAATTACTGAAACTGCGCTACGAAATTGCAAAGCGATCTCTCACAGCGGACGAATACAGCACAACTTACGCAAAACATGCTCAGTGCTAGAATGAATTTGGACAGTGATTATGAACTTGTAAGATTTGAGGCTTTCACGGCGGTGACTATGAAGAAAGCAGTCTTCTGGGATTCGGCACCGTGTATATGTGGTGTTAACCGACGTTTCGGAGGAACGTATCGCCTCCATCTTCAGGGTAGAAGACAAAATATAAGAAATCTGCAAGCGAAGAGACCGTGAGAACCGGTAAAAGCACGGTGCCAAATCCCAGAAGACTGCTTTCTTCAATTATGAACTTGTTTTAAACACGTAGTCACTTCCTCATCGAAGTGATCTCTCTGGTCCATTTCATTGCACAAATTACATTAACAATACCAAAACTATTTCACTTCGAAACACAAGTATTTGTTGACGGAAATGATAAAGAATAAATTATAGTTCTCCATGTAATATATAATATTAGGTTAAACATAACCGTTCTATGCAATCCATTAGACTAACGGAAGTTAATATTTGCGTTTATCCAGTTAACACAAAGCAAGCGGGAAGCGAAGGATGCACAGACCGGTTTCTGAATAGTTACAGCTGTCGAATCTATATTTGCAGAGGACAAACAAGATTATGATCTATAATTAAAAATATGATAGAAATGTACGAAATAAAATATGGAAGAAGAATATTCTTGCATTGGAAGATACAAGTTCTATTCTCACCACTTGAAGTCTTTAGTGCGTTTAAGCAACTGTATTCACTGATGTACGAGATATAGATTCGTATAGATAAAAGTCACAGAGATTTAAATCTGAGACATATTATTTATTCGTCATAAGAACAACAGTTGGTAAGACAATATTCTTTGGAAACTGGATATTACTCTTAATGACAAACTGTTTTCCTCAGCATCTCTCTATTCACTATTTTCCTATTCTTAACCAAACTCTGTTATTCAGTACAACTTAAAATTACTGTGTCACGTGACTGAGGTTAACTCTTCCTACGGGACCTAACAGAGTAGGTGTCTCACCCCTCACTTGGGGACAGAAACAGATCCAGTTTCTGAAGCCTTGTATTCTCTAGTTTGTAGAACACCGGACGATGAATGAAGTCCGAAATCCCAGTAATTCTGAGTGTTATATACACCATCGTCAGAACCTTTTAGAATCTACTAGTACACTTTAAATTTAAAAAACTGTACATGTATGATCAGCAGGTATTGTGGAGTAAGTCTTGGAAAGCGGCCCTTCACAAGACTGAGAACGAGGAAGAAATAAATGGTAAAGCTATGCCTGTAACAGGCCGTGGAGGACCATAGGGTTGTGAGACGTCGAGGCTCCCATACCTTCTAGACAATCGCCTCACAAATGGCGGTGAGGTTGCAGCCTTACGCGTTGGCCGCCCTTTACCCCTAGGAAGATTCCTGGTACTCATTTCTGTTAGAGGCTGAGTGGATCCCAGGGCCATAGTGCGGCTGGAAGGATTAGGTCAATTGAAAACTTTCATTATTAAAATAAATCTTAAATAATGTGACAGTAATATAACTGTGCTGAATTAGTAGATCTCTGTTAGGTAAGCAATACATTCTAGTATTTCCTATACAGACACTCTGGGTTCCAGTCTGGAAGACCTATTTCGTGAATATGAACATATTTCATCACTAAAAAAAAAACAACAAAACGCTAAGAAGATTTTAATAAAAGCGTCTAGTATTTTGATGATTACACGAATCATGAAAATATGGTAAAATTTTAGCAGAATATTTTATGTAAGAGCTGAGGTTTTCACGGATGTGACTATGAACAATGCAGCCTTGTGGGATGTGACGCCGTGTAGATCTTCTGTGAACCGATGTTTCGGAGGAACGTATCGCCTCCATCTTCAGGGTAGAAAAATCCGCGAGCAAGGAACCAGCGTGAGCAGGTGGCTGCGGACTAAGAAGACAGATAAGGAGCAATTTTGAAGGGTCCCTTAGCCCTGCTTTGCTCGGCGGCAGCTGAGGACATTACCTGACAAGAATGATGGCCCTGTCACCGGAATGCTTCAACTTCACGCCAGGGCGAGAAGAACAAGGAAGCCAAGTTTAAAATAATGAACCAGCCCACATCATAATCCCGCCGACTTTAAACAAATAGACCGAGGTATATGCATCCCTACAATTAAGGCCCTAGCTAAGTTAATGACTAGTCGAGGCTCCTCGAATTTCTTGTTTCACCCTAACCCCTTTCCTACTAACTGCTATCGTTTTTATACTTCAACCCTTCATTCACTTTTTGGTCTATTCCATGAACTACCTTCCCCTAATACACCCTCTTTTTACAATGGAGCCACTCATTCGTTGTATAGGGTGTGTTTTTGTCGCATTTCTCGCGCTATCTTCAGGGAGAGAGAAGGAGACAGTTCTGTAATTAAACATCACACGGTGAGAACTCTTTACGTGTGTGAAACCTGACCTCTCGCCCTAAGAGATGTA
This sequence comes from Cryptotermes secundus, assembly GCF_002891405.2. Lineage (NCBI taxonomy): Eukaryota > Metazoa > Arthropoda > Insecta > Blattodea > Kalotermitidae > Cryptotermes > Cryptotermes secundus. The sequence continues at coordinate 1,851,638 of NW_019724588.1, read as the reverse complement.
CAAAGACTAGGAGTGCTCGAGAACAAGGTGCAAAGAAGAATATCAGGCCCTAAGCAAAATCAAGAACAAAGGAAACTACAAAACGGGGCATTAGTACCACGTTCTTCATCATATAGGCCTATGCTTATTGTCTAAGATGGACATTGGTGTGCCATCTAGCACGCATGACAGAAATGCATATGCACTTCTTGTAAGAAAAATCGAAGAAGAGAGACAATTTGGGACGTGTCGGAGTAGACGGGAGAATGGACTGGTCCAGTGATTGAGACTAGCTCTTTCTAACGGGCCCAACTGAGTAGGTTTATCCTTCCCTACCCACCTGAAGACGGAGACAGATCCAGTCTCCGAAACGTCGTGGTCTTTTGTCTTTTACATACTAGACGATGGATGAAGTCCAAAATAAGCCAAAAGAAGTACGGGATTTAACTTATGTCAAAACTTAAAACGATTAGGCTTAGATGCCATAAATAAGATTAACAGAAGCCGTAAAGTCGGGGATTTCAGCAGAACGAGTCTAAACTATAAACACTCCAACTTCTGGAATTCGCGTGGGGTATACTGTCACACTTTGAAAGCAGGCAAAATCTAATAGAGCTGTTCTTCATAAAGACTGAATATACTGTACTCGGATGAAATTTGGTAAGTTAGAAACATCATGTGTAAAACAGAATTATATACGGGCATTAACAACTAAGTCTCAGCAGCAGGCTCCATGTTCATAATACTCGACCGTTTAATACCCCGGAGCATAATGAACTTCCTCTTACTCTCCACGTCGAAACTGAATACGAGGCTCATGCGGCCTCAAACCGAATGAGTAACAGGAGCTCTCACTCCGGGAATAAAGCAGCCGCAACGCGAACGTGATTCACCAAATGAGGATTTTAAGGAACCAGAAGTCATCAGACTTCATAAGAAATGTAAGATTTGAGATTTTCATAGAGGTCACTATGAAGAATGTCGTCTTACAGGATGTGGCGCCGTGTATGTATTGTACAAACCGACGATTCGGAGGAACGTATCGCCTCCATCCTCACGCTCACGCTGGTTCCTCGTTCTGGATTCTTTCTTTTTTCCTCTACCCTGAAGACGGAGGTGATACGTTCCTCCGAAACTTCGGTTTGTACAATATCTACACAGCGCCACATCCTAGAATACCGCACTCTTCATAAGCAGTGTTTGTGACACAGTGATAGATGGTGGCAACCTGCTAACATGCAGTATTCACTTGACTACCCAGTTCCCATGTAGCGCAAAGCGCAAGCTGCAACCGCAAATCACACTCATTAGGAAGTTCATACAATGGAAGTTCGCTCAAGTAATTATGATTGCTAAGCCCGCTAAACCACCAACCGAAGCTTCTTCCTATCGGCCAATCAGTCTTTTACCTATGATGTCCAAGACTTTCGAAAGATTACTATTAAACAGAATAAGACAAATGAGAGTAACAGAAGACGTCATTCCCCAATGCCAGTTCGGATTCTGACACCACCACTCAACAACTTACCAGTGTCACCAATTGGTTAACAAAATAAAGAAAACCCTGGAGGACAAGAAGATGTGTGCATCTGTATTCTTAGATATCCAACAAGCCTTCGATAAAGTATGGCACCAGGGATTACTATACAAATTAAAAAAATATCTTGCCATGTCAAATCTGTTCATAAAATCTTACTTAACTGACCGCCATTTTCAAGTCAATATTGGAAATACACACTCCGGCTACCGCCCAATCTATTCAGGGATTCCACAGTGTAGTGTTCTTGGCCCTTATTTATATCTAATCTATATATCTGACATACCCCAAACACAAGACATAATATTGGCTATGTTTGCAGATGACACTGCAATTATGTCCTCTCATAAAAACCCTAATAGAGCAGCAGAAAATTTATAGCAATACCTCAATGCCCTCCAAGATTGGCTACAACTCTGGAAAATCACAGTGAATGTCGAGAAATCAGTGCAAATCACATTCACCATAAAACGGAGCACGTGCCCACAAATCACAATAAACAATGCACCAATCCTTATACAATCTACAGTCAAATATCTTGGACTTCACCTTGATCAAAAACTCACATGGAAGACCCATATCCGGGCCAAGAGATTAAAACTATCAACAACAATGAGAAACATGAGCTGGTTAATTAGCAGAAAATCCCAGCTATCATTGGAAAATAAACTTCTCATTTATAAAACTATACTCACACCCATATAGACGTACGGTATAGAACTGTGGGGCTACAGTAAGCCATCCAACACCAAAATCCTTCAAACATTCCAGTCAAAAACACTACGTTACATAACTAACGCTCCATGGTTCGTATCAAATCAAACTCTCCACGAAGATCTTGGAGTTCCTTATATAAATGAGGCCATAAACAAACAAGCCATCAGATACAGAAACCGCATTGTGGATCATGAAAACCAACTTGTAACAGAACTCGCCGTCCAACCCTTAGTGAACAGAAGACTCAAACGTCAATGGCCAGAAGACCTATTCTAGGCAACGGAGGATAACTCATCAGTGGATGGTACTCCCTACAAGCCACGCAACGCCCTAACATTTGCTTATTACTCTGTATTAGTACATTGTGAGTAGACTGTAAATGTCCTAAAATAAATAAATAAATAAAATTAGGAATTTCCAGTAGCAGGTAGTTTGCAACATGAGCATGGCAGGAACTACTGTTTTATCTCTTCACATCATGGGCACCAGCATTATAACAGTACCAGGACTCGCCGACAGAGGTCTCCTTCCCTGTAGAAGTACCAACGCCCTCATGTCTAGACCAGACTTGAGCTCACCAGGCTTCCTGTTTAATGAACATCAGATCCCTTTCTCTGGGAATAGAGCGGCTGGAGGGTGAGACTAATCTCCCCATAGTGTCTAAATTAAAAAAGTATGGACATAAAGCTCCACTTACCCATATGTCCTCATGGTGTGATGTTTAATTAAAAACAGTGGCAATTTTGCCTCTTTTAGTGCGTTTACAAAGAAAGTTATAAAAGAATGAGCCCATTGCTTTCGGATGTCTGTCCGTTCTTCTATCCATACACAATAACTCGAGATTTGATACTGAGGAGTTTCGCCTAATATTGCAGAAACATTCCGATTTTTGTTACGAGCGAGCTAACTGATACTATCCATGATTAATTTTGTGCGTCCTACTGAACATCTCGAGAGTAAAAAAGTAAAAAGTAAAGCTATCCCTGTAACAGGCCGTGAAGGCCCATAGGGTTGTGAGACGTTGAGGGTCCCACACTATTTAGACAATCGGCTCAAAGATGGCGGTAAGGTTGTTAGCCTCACGCGCCGGCCGCTCATTTCTCACCAGAGGCTGAGTAAGCCCTAGGGCCTAGTGCGGCTGGAAGGATTACGTCAACTGAAAAAAAAATCCAATGACGCCATCGGGACTTGAGCCCGCGACCTTCCGGCTTGTAGCATAGCCCCTCAACCACTACGTAACTGTCGAAACATTTATCGCAGCGAAAACTGTCTCGAAATACGTTACAGAAAAATTTGAAAACAGATTTATACCTAAGAACTTTTCCCTTATGTTCGATATATTATATATTAAGTAATATGTACATTGTCTTGAGGCGATAATGACGACTCTAACATAATCACTATCTGAGCATGTTTCGTCATTCGTTTATTTTGTAATATTTTTAATTGTGTTGATTGTGTAATTTGTTTGTTATCTTGATGATTTCGTTGCTCATGATTATTTCGCAAGTTAAGTACATTTTGCGCCAAAATTACAGTACTGAAATGAAAAGACGTCCTGTTGATACCAGTGTCTATTCATGTGAAGGCCCCTTGCACAACAGAACCTTCTCAGATCCTGAAGAAATGGTCCGATCACCGTGTCCCTGTAGCGTTCTTGGGTGACGGTAAGAGCATTGCCTTCCTCATCCTCAATGAAATAGGGGCCTAATATACCGTGTGCTGAGACGGCACACCATAGCGTCACACGTGTACTATGTAGCTGTTTCTGGCTGTAGCTGGCCGCTCAAAACCAAGGAAGCGAGTTGTCTGGCGACTACTTCCGTATGAGCGGAAATAATACTCAAATATGAATACTTTTCCTCCGTCGAGAGACCCATTTCCAACAACTGCACAACACAACTTCACTTTCACTACTGGGAACACGTGCGGCTGGAGCTATGCCCCGTCGACAAACGCACATGCGCATTCGAGATGCGCGAGTTTGAGTACTGCATTTCTGGCGCATACTGTACTTCTTTCTTGCTCTATTATGTTGAACGTTATCCATCCCCTACAAAATATGTCTGCATTTAGGAAGTTGCCTCCGTCTGTAGTTGTCTTTGTACTAACATATATTTTTATTATATACTGAGCTCAGTCTGCGGCCACCTGCTAACGTTGGCTCGTCGCTCGCAGATGGAAGCAATACGTTCCCCGAAACGTCGGTTTACATAACATTTACACAGAGGCACATCCCTTCTTCACTCATTTTTAAGTTTATTTGCGTTACTTGGCACCAAAATAGCAACGTTCCGAATCTCAGACTAGCACTATATCGCTGGACCGATACAGTAAATGTCAGTCACTTGACGATAGGAATACAAACAGCTGCCGAATCGTCGTATATATATATATAGTATATATATATATCAGACATAGAAAATGTCCAATATAATATTTTTCAGGCAAATATGAAAAATATTTACTATACTGTGAGCTGACCATCAAATTTCTTAACAGCGCTGAGTGACAAGCCACACAATTAAAATTAATACACCACTATTACCGTCAGGCGGATAATCAGTAAAACAAGTTTATAATATTATTACGTAGGCCACTGCTACGTATGAGTTTTACGACAGATTATACTATAGACGCATAAAGTATTACAAAGCCGGTCACGGTAGCCGAGCGGTCTAAGGCATGTAATGTCTTCGTTCGCTTGGAAACCGTGATAGTGGGTTCGAATCCCACTCAAGGCATGGATCTTTATGTGCGTTCTTCTGTGTCTGTGTAGTCAGAGGCCTTGCGACGAGCTGATCACCCGCCCAAGGAGTCCTACCGAATGTGTAATATTTAGAAAAACCGAAGTGAACGGAGAAGTTCATGGAGGTAGGAGTAGGCCCACTGGGGCTGTAGTGCCAAGGGGAAAAAAGAGGATTAAAAACCCTTTAAATTTACTCTCTAAAATGAATGTTTATAGCCCAAAACGTATTACACTCTGCCTAAAGGTGAAGAGATATGCCGTATGCTGCGATGGAAACCAATATCAATTTCACAAATTTCTGTAATATTACACTAACAAAGGGTCAGAATGCGAGTATATAAGTATGTAATTAAACGTATGTAGACGTATGTATTATTAATGAAAGTAGACACGTAACTACTGAGACTTTCTACATGCTTGTCATAGACTACAACGAACTGGACGCCCAGTCTTCGATTAGCGCCAGGGACAGATATTTTCTTTTCGTCGCCTGTTCCAGATCGGTTCCAGGGTTGACAATATTTCCTTCCCACTGAGGGCGGGGTCTCTTCACAGGGATGAAACAGGTCAGGTGTAAATTTAACTATCCACAACCACATAGAGCCAAAGCCTCTCTAACACAAATTTCCACCTGTAATATACACTCAGAAAGCCCGATTCCAGCCTCAGAAGCACATTTATATTTTAAGCAGACCCCAGTGCTGCTATTATAAAGAAATTCCTGGCTTAAAGATATCACAGAACGCTAAGGCTGGGGCCACACGTGCTCACAAAGTACGTCCGTTGCAAGGAACGTACTTTATGATGGACGTTTCTGAGGACACCACACAGTTCCAGAATGCAGTGCGTAGCTTTTTGTCTGCAATGGAGCCAGAAGAAGGCGTAGCATTCGCCTCGCTTGTTTATTTCTACAACGGACGTCACGACGTTCGTTACAACAGACGCATTTTGTGCGCTCGTGTAGGTCCAGCCTAAAGGTTTACGAAATGTCAAATCCATGGTTTACAGACATTGCATGAAATCGGAAAATGTGGACAGGTACTCGGAGTACTTCCAAGCTGCAGTTCTTTAATTACTTTGAGCGCAACTGTGCTTTGATGTGTCGAACTTACTGCCCGCACATGGCGTATTATTATTATTATTATTATTATTATTATTTTAACCATTCACACATGCAGTAGTTACGACTTTTAAGTCCCATCTTAACAGGGTTTTCTTTTGTGACTTTAAAATATGCTTTATACATTTTAAACTTTGTGTTATTACGAATATTATTATTAGTATCTTATCTTGTGACGGTTTCATACAGCATATTATTTTACAACTTCAGAATTAATTCCAAGGGGAGCTCACAATACTTACTTCCTTCGCGCACTGATTTCTGGCATCGACCCTGCCACCTGTGGACCAAGGAGTTACGGAGATCTCGTTGCACTCGAAATGTCCAGAGACATCGAATCTGGTGCTTTTGGTAACTTAGAGCAGTGTAGAGAGGACGACTGAATTGTGTGTGTGTCTGGGTAAATAGAATCCGTGTACCTACGTATTAATGGAAGGCTCTGCGGTCGCATTCAAATATCCCCATTTTACCCACAATATTTGCACAACGCGGATTTAACTAACGCGTCCTTCTTGTAGTACCCAGCTCCTCACTGCACGAGTGTTTACTGTGTTAACATAGTTCAATAATATCTTTGAGTATTGAATTCGTGTTTGAACTGGTCTCGCGTGAGGTGCCATAGTCATCACAAGGTAACATTTTCTTACAAATGCCTTACTTTTCACCACTGGAATGAATGCCACTTCACTGGGTTACCCGTTAAAATCAGAAGGAATTAAGTTAGTCATACTTAACGTTAGGCACGAATAATACTTTCGTATTTAGCAGGTTAAAAATCTCGACACGTGATCTCAAAACACTTGATTAGCAGAACACACTGTGATGTCAACACAAACCGCAAGAACTGCTTAATTTTAAGTGTTGGATGTGACGTAAAGAAGTTCCATTACAGACGGAACTCATCACATGAAGAGCAAAATCCCAAATACGAAACGTAAATGGATGCGAACTTCAAATTCTGCTACAGTTGACTGACAATCTGAGAAAAGAGGTCATAGGCAGAGAGGTTTAGCTGCTTGCCCTACTATACAACTGCTAGCTCAAGGTCGCTACAAGCTCTCTCTGTTACAGACAGAAAAATAAGGGCACGAACACAGTGAACTCGGAACGCCTGAACATCTGACGCGAGATCACGCGAACTCTGGGCTCTGATGCGATATAGAATTTGTCAGAAAATGGCACGACACAATGCAGACTGAATACTTTGTTGAAAAACTGTTGTGCAATGCTAAGGGTAAGCACGTAAACCACTGTTTTTTCTAGGCTAAACTTAAGTAGTAAAACCGGTTGAAGTAAAGAAATTTAATGTAAAATGTCGTGCAAGTTCTTGCCGAGAGAATTCAACTACAACGCTGATTATTTGCGCATCACGCAACCGCAGCCATGTCACTCAAGGCATGTATCACTTCTTGTCACATGAGCCACTGGAAATTCTCGCTTTGCTCCACTAATAAATAAGCAGATTTTAAATGCTTCGTTCGGTAAATGAATGTGGAGCCCTATATGCTAATCAAAAGTCCCGTCTTCATTTTTGGATAATTGATCGAATTATATATTATTCTGTTTGAAAATGGGAGATTTTTAAAAATCTTCCCTTAAGATTCTGAAGTAGCAATCGTGAATGTCTTCGCAGCAAGACAGAAGTATTAGCATTCAATTTACAGCCTTAAGTGTTTCATAAGAGCGTATACAGAAAGTAAATGTGTTTATCATTCTGTGCAGTGCAGAGGCTTTATGTCACACACACACACACACAAGCATATATATAAAAAAATTCCATGGCTTTAATCCGCAAGTGAACTATACTGATCGAGCGATTGCCGTTTGCTGCAGAAGTTGGGGCCAACTTTTGCGGACAGAGGGTGTTGCGTGGTGAGCGCAACGAATCCTCATGGCCGTTAATTTCTGTTTTCTAGACAGAAGCCACTACTGTTCATTCAATTAGCTCCTCAATTATCCTCACGAGGCTGAGTGCCCGTTCCAGACCCACTATATCTCAGAAAATCTTGTACCGCCGGGAATGGAACCCGGGACATCTGGATCTGTAGCCAGGAATTCTGACCACTAGACCACAAAGGCGATGTAGTAAATCTGTATCAAAGCCGATACGTAAATTTGAAAAGGATACATGTGGAAATTACGGTATACTGCAAAAAGGAAGGTAATTTTACACTTAACTTCCTATTTACACAAATCTCTCGACACTCAGTGCAAGAGAAAATCAGACTCTGTGGTTTAGAATTGCAGGTTATGAAGTCGAATCTCGTAAACACCATTTGCATAATAAATTACTTCTTCCCACAGCTGTTTTAACCATTCAGACCCTTGATTAAGTCGCAATGTGTAAACAAATTCTAGATAAAACGACTCTTTGCGATTACTTTCTGTGTTAATCCTCTAACACGCGGGTGGGCCCACAGAATAAAGGTTAGAATCCACTGACTTGAGGTCGACTCATACAAATCAGACATAATTAAAATACAAGGAACAAGAACAAGAGTTTGCCTTTGTGATTCCGGCGTTCTTTTTCGAGATAACTACAGAGCTTTAATTATTTTAGCCTCAGGTTCTCGCTAATGAGTGGGCCTGTGACGAAGCAGGCAGAGTTGCTTATTCCGACATTTTAACACGTTAGCTTTCTAAAATAAACTAAGCTGAATTTTTTCAAGCTGCGATACAAGACGAGAATTCTGTCGTTCTATTAAAAATGAAAATGAATGTTCTTTCTTTAAGTTCGTTACTTATTACGAATAAAATGTTGCTGATATCAAAGAGCTAAGACTTTGTTAAAGTAAAGTTTAAACAATTTATTTAAATGGCTGTGAAGTTATTTTAAGTAATTAGCAAAGCAGCTCTACAGGACCTAACGAATGTATGAGGGGTGTGCCTTCTCGGCCCTTGCACCGCGACCTACAGCGGTCTGTTGTGTTTTGTACAGGACCTAACTCACATAAATCAATCACACGTCGTTGATCAATTCCTATTTCTGTTATAATATCAAACAGTTTACTATTAATTTGGTACTGTTATTTTCATAGAATTTTAAATTCCGTATTTCATGGGACTTACGAAGCGAGAAACCTGCGTTAAACTGAAGATAAAAATTAAAATATAATTAAAATTCTACTTGCATTAAATGGGGCACGCGGTATCGTAGTTGGTTGAGGCACTATGTTACAAGGCGAAAGGTCGCGGGATCGAATCCCGATTCGGTGGATTTTTCAATTGACCTAATCCTTCCAGCCGCATTATGACCCTAGGGTCGACTCAGCCTCTAACAGAAATGAGTACCAGGAATATTCTTGGAATGCTCTTGGGGGTAAAGGGTGGCCGGCGCGTAAGGCTGACAACCTTACCGCCACCTTTGAGCCGACTGTCTAGAAAATGTGGGAACCTCAACATCTCACAACCCTATGGGCCTCCACGGCCTGTTACAGGGATACTTTTACTTACTTTATTAATTTGCATTAAATTACATACTACAAACTCCATGCAGTTTTCTAAGTCATTTCTATTAACATGGAAATAAGTTATACAATATTACATCGTTTAACTCTTTTGTGAGTGGCAAGTTCAGAAGAGAATGTTCATTTTCTTCATAGAAACAGACCAATCTGATTGAAGCACATCCGATAAAAATTGATACAGCAGAATTAGAGATATCATTTTACTTTATGCGACATACACAAAATGTTATCAAATTGAAACCTAATGGACTTAGGCGCAGATTATATAATGACACTTAACTCGAGCTTTAAAGACATAAAGTCGTCAGTTTTTGACTAAGTAACTATCTAGGATCCCATCACAGTGGCCGCTCAGTCTAAGGTATGAACTGTCTTCGCTCCCTCTAACGCTGGGATCGTAGGTTCGAATAACACTGAAATCATGGATGTCTGTATTGTGTACGTTTATTCTGTGTTTGTGTTCTGTGTGTAGGTAGAGGCCTTGCGACGGGCTGATCCCCCGTCCAAGGAGACCTACCGACTGTGTACAGGATAAAGAAACTGAAAAAAAAGCCAAGGCCTAAGAAGGGCTGTAGCAATAATAATAATAATAATAATAATAATAATAATAATAATAACTAACTAGGCGGAGTACAATCCTTATTGAGAAGCTGACAGCCACTCACTAGGCAGTATATTCCACATATTTATATAATTCGAAGGAAGGTTCATTATCGCTTTCCAGGAATGAGGACTTGGGACCAGAGGCAAGCCTCACGTCTACTGCCCTCTCGTCCTCGTGAACTCTTCGAATGGAGTGCGAGTCTGATACAGGCCGAAGGAAGAACCAAAGGCAAGCATCGAAGAATAAACGTAACAGTGTTTGAGAGGAAATCTTGAAAGACATGTTACACAAACACGAGGAAAGAGTATAGACAAGTTCTTTATCAGGGTGACAAACCCTTTCCCGAAACAAGGAAAGAAGAACACAGAAAGTTGGATTCACAGTTAGTGCTATGCGGCATGTTGCTATGACATTCTCTGACGACGGAAGTTTTATTGTACACATCTACAGAAACTTTTCCTCTCTGATTTAGTTTCACTACTCTGGCTTGGACTGTCCTCTGGAATCACAGATTTCAAAGAAATTAAACAAAACGACTCCTACTGCTTGAACTTCTTTAGGTTTTTTTCCTTGGCACTACAGCCCCAGTGGGCCTAGGCCTACCTCCATGAACTTCTCCGTTCACTTCGGTTTTTCCAGATCTTACACATTCGGTAGGACTCCTTGGGCGGGTGATCAGCTCGTCGCAAGGCCTCTACCTGTACACAAACACAGAACAACGCACACACACAAACTAAACAACCATGCCCTGAGTGGGATTCGAACCCACGATCCCGGTTTCCAAGAGAGCGAAGACAGTACACGCCTTAGACCGCTCGCCTACCGTGACCGGCCACTTCTTTAGGTTAGCAGTATATAAATACTACATGCCACTAAAAATATCCAAACTATTTGTATAAGGAACTTCGTAATATTTATGCATTAAACTCGTGGATAATTTATACGGAAATAAATCATTCGTATAAGCACACTATTAATTTCGGTTTATGACGTTTATTATTTTAAATCCGGATACATACTATTGAACCAAATATCCATGGTTTGTTTCTGAAATAAATTACTTTCAGCGTTCGCCTTTTCATGCAAAATGTTGGGGCGCATAGAGCCGTTCTTGGGCAAAGACCTCGAAACGGCGAGTACAGCAGTTGCTATGCAATAGGCGGATAAACATACACCAGTTTCTAAGCAACGAGTCGGTAAACACGTTCCCGTGGAAACGATACCCAGTTTATCACTAGGCAACCGCCATGACAAAAATAGAAGATTGTTACAGGAGGTGTTTTCTGTTGGGTCCTCCGGAGATTATAGAACGAGACCAAGAGCCGAGCTGCAGTCAGTTTTCGGCAGTTCAGTTGAGTGAAATGACGTCAGTTCAGTTGGAAGTCAGCCTGTGAAGAGTAGACTAGGAGGTTGATGGGAAAGGGGCGCCAGCCTGGGACCCAGTTAGTTAAGTTGTCAGTTGACAAGAGTTCTGCATGGGCGGCTGTGACAAAAGGACCTGAGTGCGAGAAGCTGAACTCCATCGGCAGAAGCCGTTGTCAAGAAACGGCTAGTGGAGACTAATAGACTGAGAAAACTAGTCTATGTATGTCAGTGATCTGTAAAATGTAGTTCAGAGGGGTGTATACATGTGGTCAATAAATCCATTCACCAATCCACACCCCGTGTATAGTCACATTCTCCTAAAACGTGACAATATTTAGAACAATACATGCTTTGAGGCTCCCACGGAGCTGGCCGTGAACAGTTCTGTCTTCAGGAATGTAACGTCGTGTAGTCCGGTGAGAGCCTACTGAGGTTTGGGAGAAAAATGTCGCCTCAATTTTTAGGAATAATGAGTAAGCCAAGTAAGAAATAAGCATGAAGCAGCCAGCAGGGAGTGTACACTGGTTACTCTTCAGCCCTGAAAATGAAAGAGAAATGTTCCTTCGAAACATATCGACTTTCGCCCGAGTACACGCTGATATATCCCAGAAGATGATTTTTTTATTTAAAATAACGTTCGAATGTCTACGGTGGATTTTAAATGCCTAGATTCGTTCGAGATATCTTACGAAATTTTGCAATAACATTATTTTTAAAATTAAGTTATAAAAGTGTATTCTTTTTTTCAGACCACTTTACTGCAGTAATTTTCTGGGACACCTATATAAACTTCCATATTTGCATTTATCTTATTAAATATGCATAAAATACATAAACATTTTAAGACGACTTGTAGTATGAAATAAGTATATACAAGTTACCACCCACTTTTCTATAAACCAGTTTTATAAAAGCTGAGAAAAAATAATAATTTTGTCACACATGAAGCATAAAGACACAGGAAGTATGCAATATTTTATCTTGCTATAACGCAAAATATTAATTTATAAATTTCGTTATGACTGCAGTTTTAAATAAATTTATATTTTAAAGTCTATGTAGATATACACAGTTTTACAAGTAAATACAGCCATAAACATTACCCTCCCAATTAATAATTTTACCCTTTAACAATTGTCACAGATCATACAGAACTTGATTTCATACTGTAATCTCCCGTCTACACATATCCTCCTTGCTCCTTTTTTTCTGGATTTACTCGATATGTTTACCTGAAGCAGATAGCTTATCTCGTGATGGGCTTCAGTTCATGATCCCAATATCGCAACTTTATCCACAGCCGGAAGCAGACCCTATTTCAAATATAACAAGCAATACTAAAACGTGATTTGACTTTGGAGAGATTCCTTCCTGTCTCAGAAGTTCTGTCCCTTTATCGTGGGTTCGAACCTTACACAGAACATGGAAGTTCTGTCAATAAGCGCCCATATGTTTATCGTGCACCAGCGATTTCTGCAACGGTCTGCACAGAATGACAATGACATGTGACGGGTCTGTATTGAGAACAGAGCTGAAACGAAATAAAACTGCATTCCTTACTGCTCCAAGGAGTGCGGAATGGTTTCGGAACATTTTATCGAAATACGAGCGACGGTCACTCCTAGCGAGTCCTACTGTTTGGTTCTCATGCACTGCAGTTTATCTGCGTGGCTTAGCGTCGAAGGAATGAGCTTAGCAGATGGCGTCTGCATTGCGGTGACGGTATATGGAATCGCAAATCTTCTCTGCAGGAACTGAGTGAGGCCATGCAAACCCTCAGACTATGAGAATGGCCCTCAGTAAACTCCGAATTTTGCTTTCAACTTCTCGGTCTTCTTAACTGGTTATTCAACGACGCTCTCAGTAGCGAGACTATGGAGCGTCGGATGATAGACGGATGATGAATTGGGAAAAAAAAAATTGAAAGGAAGCGGCCGTGATTTATTAGAGATGCCATCCTGACAGTTGCTTGGAGGGACTGAAGAAGACCTCGGAGAACTCCATCAGAATAGTCGGGGTACCGGACGAGATTCGAAAAGTATATAAAGATTTACCGCTAGACAAGCAGATCGGTTTGTGCTTCTAGACTTGCTAATCTGTCGTATTAATATAATTAATAACATTAACCGGACATAGGCTCTAGACTGTTCTGAAGTTCAAGTAACGTATGAGTGAGATCACGTGGTGTTCTTGTAAGTGACGTGCGGTATTATTACGCCTATTTTGGGACATTAAGAGTTAAAGGCGCGACGAATCAATTAGGATGAAGAGTGATGGATACAAAGTGGCTTAATGTACGATTCATATGGTCTCTGGGGCTGTTCACTAACTCCAACTGGCGAATATTGGGAAGACCTGAAGAATGCCGTTTTCTGGGATGTGGCGCCTTGTAGATATTGTGTTAACCGACGTTTCGGAGGAACGCATCGCAGACTGCAGCCACCTGTTCACGCTGGTTCCTTTCTCGCGGATTTCTTATACCCTGAAGATGGAAGTTATATGTTCCTCCGAAACGTCGGTTAACACAATATCTACACGACGCCACATCCCAGAAGACGGCATTCTTCATAGTCACCACCGTGAAAACCCTAAATCTTACATCCTGGGAAGACCAGTCCGGCTAAAAATAAGTTTTTTGTCCTCTACAATTAACACTGAAGAGGGCAATAATGTTTCACTTACTGAACCATGAACTTGACCTTAAACTCGAGTTAACAAAACTCCTTTTAACATTTTCATATATTCAGATCTTCCCTTTCACCCCCTCCCCCACAACTATCCATCAACTCTTGTCCTGCCTCCCTTTCATCGTTCACTGGCTTTTGTTTCGGAGCCCCCAGCATCAGAGATGATTGAAAGGTGGGTGGTTGCAAGGGGGGGGGGGCTGGATTTCAGGCGCGAGGAGTTCAGTCCCCTCCCCTTATCCCACGGACCATTCTTCTCCAGTAATCATGTCCAATTACCAGGATGGATGCCACGAAAGAGAGAGAGGGTGAGATGAAACTCACTTGCCGATGAGAGGTTGTTCCTGCAAGGTGGTCTACAACAGTAGTTACATTGTTATGGTTGATGAGGGGTGAACTGGGAAGGATGAGCATTGCTGGGGTTGCATTTTTCGGAGGGGAGTCGTGTGAAATATATATTTGGGACTTTTTCAAAAACAAAGGTTTCTCCTTTTATAGTGAGTTACTGATGCGAAGTGTTCTGTTACCCTCATGATGGACTAGTGTATCGCTTACACAACACAGATTCTTTGGTAGAGATGCAATCGCTGGAATAAGCAGCAGCTAATTGGTAAGACTGCTGACTGCGCTCAACTGATTATTTACAAACACGGCAGCATTCAGGCTTTCTGAAAGGAGGCAGGAAAACATGGCCGTTAGACTCGTTCGTTTCAGTATGAGGCACTCAATAGGGCCTCTCATACCAGATAAAAGAAAATTACAAATAACATATTCACGTCTGTTCCTACTTCCTTCAGCAGGGACTACCTGATTTTCACTGGAGGTTTTACAAAATATGTACCTTTACACAGAAATATATAGGATCTTCCACACTCATACAGAACTACGAACAGACGGACAGAGGTAAGGAAAGATGGACATATAAAACAGAAAGATATTGGAAGGAACAAAAATTGTAAATGTTCTAACAGGAACCAAAAATGTTCTCGGAAAGATAAATGGCCTACTTTCCTTCATAGGACACGGACCGCATAGAAAACATGTCCAATAATTCTTTTTGTTGTGTGCGTGTTCGCTGCAGCGGTAACGTTTTTAACCGAGCCTTGGCTTATTTTCCATCTCTGTCTAGATATTTCTAATGGTTTCTAGAAACTAAATATCGCGTAGAAGGAACTGAGGAACTCCTTAGAATGCTGATAAAATAGGAGAAAACAGCTATCAATTAAAATTAAAAGCAGAAGAAACGTACGGTGAAATCTGAACAAGTGCAACTTGTGTGGTAATGTCAGAACAGGTCTAAGTCAGATCTAAACTGTGCACATTACACACTACAAATAGTTATGGGATATCCCGGGGCCAGAAGTGGCCGCAGTACAAGGGACTTAGTCCCACCCCACTAGCAATAAAAAAAAATAATAAGGGACATCCCACTTCATGCTTACTTAACTCTTAAACTGTAAATAAATTATGGTTTCTAGTAAGGGTGGCTTTTCCCGGAATAAGCTTGTGAAAAATAAGATGCCCTTATTGTGTTCTCAGTTTACCCTTATTTCAACTTCTCTTCCTTTGGTCCTACGTAAGGGTATGGTAGAAAGTAAGCAATATTATTATTTCAGAACAGTTTAGGAGACTTTCTTCAACATTTTTTTCTTAATGGTAGAATGGATTCATAAGATTTTGGTAATATTTGTTTGGCACATGGTAACAAATATTTCTTAATTTGTTCTGTGTAACAGAGTATTCAGGACAATAAAACGCGTCCTGAGTAAGGATATTTTATTACTTCTCATCATCCGTAACAAACAGCAATACAACAACAGGTAAAACTGGTCTGACAAAATTTCAGGGGCTCAATATATCACATTTAGTATTCCCAGATACATTTGATCACTTTTGAACAGTTCATTTGACATGCGACAAACGAAGCCAAGATAAATTCACAGTTTGACAAACCTTTACTTTAGATCACAGATACACCTCTATTTCTGCTCACAGAATCTTTCCTCATACACCGTACAATACTCCCCGCAAATCCGTCTAGAGATACAAATATCTTTCTAATTTTTTCTTCTTTGAAAGAGTGTACTAGTGTACAGTGGTGAAGCCCCCTTATTCTACATAACACAAGAGAAAAGACCGAAGTCGAAAGAAACAGAAGCAGCCTAGGGATGAAAGCGGATTGGCGAGGGCATGTTCAGCTTTGTGAGTCACCATGCTTTGTCTGTACGTCGGAATAGGCCGTTAAAGCCATGACGCAGTCACTCAATATCTCTGCCCCAGTCCTTTCTCAGCAGATCACCATTCTACAGCCCCACTTTTGTGCTGTCACATCTAAGCTTAACAGAAGAAATAAAGCCAATGAACGTTGAACAGTGTTAGTTATTATTATAAGTACAAGCCGGAAGGTCGCGGGTTCAAGTCCCGATGAGGTCAATCGATTTTTCAGTTTACCTAATCTTTCCAGCCGCACTAGGCCCTTGGGTTTACTCAGCCTCTAACAGAAATGAGTACCAGGAATTAATTAAATGATTTTCCTGGGGAATGAAGCGCGGCCGGCGCGTAAGGCTGACAACCTTACCGCCATCTGTGCGCTGATTGTCTAGATAATGTAGGAGCCTCAACGTCTCACAACCCTATGGGCCTTCACGGCCTGGTACAGGGATAGCTTTACTTTTTTTTTTTACACTTGCATTATGTCCACTGTTTCTCCGAAAAGTCTAATATATGAAAGAACAGAGCCCATCTTGCGAAACTGCTGCCCACTTAACAAGTCGGGAAATCCCCGCCTTTCGTGGAACCTGAAGGTTCGCAGTAGTATTCACTTGACCCTATCATGAGCCAGGGCATAAACTTTAAAACCTCCAGTTGAATTTATTTAGAAAAAGTTCATATAGTTATCACAACCATGATTAGGTCTAACAGGTGGTCTCTTCCCTCCAAATTTTCGGATTAGAATTTTACGCATTACTCATCTCACAAAATGCGTGCTACAGACACTGCCCACCTCAACTAGCAATATTCAGCAATACACGCACAAAATTTGAAGTAGATCACAAATCCCATCAGGACAAGATCTGGGTACTTCGAGATGCTTATGGTTTTCGGAAATTTCATTTGTAGATGTTAATGATGTACTTTTGACAAATGTGTCGTCAAACGGAGTAGTAACTTTATCATAGCTTGTTAATTCTGAATTGAGAATTTAGTTACGGAAATTCTTATGCATGTACATCACTCATTTATTCTCCTCAGCAGCCGGAATAGCGACTGGCCGACATAGGGGTTGGAGTTCGAGTCCCGGTACGGTTAAGAATTTTCATTTCTCCACCCTGTCCAGGCCGGCTCTGGGGCCCACCCAGCCTCCTATCCAATGGGTACCGGAGACTCTTTATCCGGGGGTAAAGCGGCAGGGAACTGAAGCTGACCACTCACCTCCATCTAGTGCCGACGTCAAGAACATGTAGATTTATACAACCACTGCCCCCATACGAATTCATGGCATAATGCTTAATTAGTTAAGCAAGGAGAAATTTTCACCTTTACCTTTACCTTACCTTGTTCTCATACACCATGAATACTCGTAAAATATATTAATAATCAAAACATAAATTGGCTTGGGGGAAGGATTCTTTTCTTGTCGTAATGCCAGTAGAACAATGACTTGCTCAAAGCGATAGAAACCGACACAGGTGGTGTAAAGGGAAATACCACTATCAATAATTGGGTTATGTTACATCGAAGAGCAGTTTTCAATTTCATCATTTCCTTCCCCATGTTTTACCAATCGCATATCATCAATACATTTCAATCCCGTATATAGTACTGTTGCTACGCAACGACCGCGAAATAAGCAACTATACAATAGCCGCTCTTAGGTAAGGACTCCGCCAATAGACACGAACTCAATAATCCCACGACAACAATTACACTGCAACAGAGGAGCGTTTTTTAGATGGTCCATGCCGAGATGTTATAAGCAGGATGAGAGAGGAGTCAGCAGCAATGTAGCAATTTGTGAGGAGTTAGTGTAGTGACGAGCAGTTGGTGGGTGGGAGGGTGGCTGAGTGAGCGAGTTAGTGTAGTGAAGAGTAGTTGGTGGGTGGGTGGCTGAGTGGGTGAGTTAGTGTAGTGACGAGTAGTTGGTAAGTGGGTGGCTGAGTGAGTGAGTTAGTGTAGTGACGAGTAGTTGGTGGGTGAGTGGGTGGCTGAGTGAGTGAGTTAGTGTAGTGACGAGCAGTTGGTGGGTGGGTGGCTGAGTGAGTGAGTTAGTGTAGTGACGAGTAGTTGGTAGGTGGGTGGCTGAGTGTAGAAACTGGTAGCTGAGGCCAGTTACACTTCGGAAACCGAAGGGAAGGGGAACGCCTGCCGTTGAAGCCGTTTCCAAGCAAGGACTGGTGAAGAGACAACAGACTGAGAAGACTTACATGTGTGCGCTAGTGAACTGTAAAGTGCATGAATTAGTGAAATGGTTATAATTATTTGTAGGCATGGATCTGTATGAGTTCAATTAACATTCAAGAATATTTGTTCTTACCAATTTACTGCAATGTGACGTTTCGAAGTTCTGAATTTTTTTCTTAAAAATGTTCATAGTTTCGTAACATTTTCGTCTTCATACTACTTTCAAATTTTCAAAATTTTCCTGAACATCGTTACTTTTCAGAGTTTTTAATATTTTCTACACGAAGTTCTGAATTTTTTTCTTAAAAATGTTCATAGTTTCGTAACATTTTCGTCTTCATACTACTTTCAAATTTTCAAAATTTTCCTGAACATCGTTACTTTTCAGAGTTTTTAAAATTTTCTACATTTATAAATATACAAAAATTTGTAATTTGAGTAGTTTGTTGAGGCACTATGCTACAAGCCGGAAGGTCACGGGTTCAAGTCCCGGTGAGGTCATTGTTTTTTTTTTCAAGTGACCTAATCCTTCCAGCAGCACTATGGCCTTGGTGTCGACTCAGTCTCTTGGAGATCAAGGGCGGCTGGCGCGTAAAGCTGACAACCTTGCCGCCATTTATGAGCCGATTGCCTAGGAAATGTGTGATTCTCAACATCACACAACCTTACGAGCCTCCACGGCCTGTTATAGGGATACCTTTACTTACTTACTTACTTACTTACTTACTTACTTATTTACTTTTACCTTATTACTCGTACCACGGCCTGTTATAGCGATACCTTTACTTACTTACTTACTTTTACCTTATTACTCGTACTTCTTCTTTCTTAGTTCCAAATATCCATCTAGGCATTTTGTTTCGAAACACCGCGCTATGGCCCTAGGGTCGACTCAGCCTCTAACAGAAATGAGTACCTGGCAGGAAAGGGCGGTCGACGCCTAAGGCTGACAACCTCACCACCATCTGTGAGCGGAATGTCTAGAAAATGTGGGAGCCTCTATGTCTCACAACCCTATGAGCCTCCACGGCCTGTTACAGGGATACATTTACTTTTCCCTTTACTTTTACATTCTTTAGCAGCATCGCGCGTTTTTCTCAAAATCTCGAAACATTGATTCACTATTTTGAAAGCTTTCCAAAAATTATAGTTTAGATTATTTCCCCACAAAATTTATTAAATTTGTTTCAAGTGTTTCTTCAATTTCGGAAAGCCCAGCTTTTAAGTGGTTACCGTATTAGTCTATTAGTCAGAAAATCCTGATTTGAACTCATTTGTGACCACGATTCTTGCACGAGCTATAACCTGCAGGCAGAAGCAGACATAATTGCCAATATGTTGCATGGTAAGGAATACTTTATGAAATGCACAATGCTCAAAAGAAACCGTACCAACTCAGCATGTCCGAAACCACGAAACGTCTTACTTCGTATTCACCATCTAAGAAACAAACAACGCTTTGATTACGAAATTAATTCAAGATTTGGAGGAAGAATATATGCAGTGGCAAAGCATGATTCACAGCAAAGCAAGATATTTCAATTGTTTTTCTTTTTGCATCTTTCTTCCTTGATAATAGAGATTACAGATCTTAAAATATAATACTCTCAACCATCTGTGCTTTTGCGTGTAGTGCCAGAGCTCAAATCCGTGGCACTGACGGTCGCAACAGTACTTTATCTAACATAAGCGAACAGCTTAAAGTCTAAGTAGAAATCGCTCCTTAAACTCCAGTGTGATTGATTACGCAATGTTTGTATTGGAAGTGCGTCAAGAAACAACTAGAGATCCCTCGAAGCAGATTAACTTCCACCCATTTCTGCGAGTATCCAGTACGGAAGTTTCGACGTCAGAAGACTGGATACGGGATAGAAATGCTTGAATGGAAAGCCTATGTTCACATTACGCTGTGCTTTAACTAAATGGGCAGCTCAGATTTTTCGATGGTGTCATAAATATCAATATACTCAAACCTGTATCTGCCAAAAAAAAAAAAAAAATACAAACAAGAGAGGTGCTGGGTTCGAATCTGAGCCGGGACATATTATCACGACTGCAGCGTTTCGTGTTTCTTCTTTCGTCAGTTCCTCCCGGATAGTATGTTAAATTAAGCTACGATATTCCTACATAATTTTCTGTTATTTACAATGCCACTAAATAAATTACGAGTCAACCAAAGCTAACAGTGGAAGTGTTTGGTGTAAGTTACATGAAATAAATAAAACTTTGTTGGAATCTGCACCAATAAAAATTATACATATATATATATGATCATTAAATTTTAACATAGTGAATTATAGTTCCTCCGATCACAGTGGCCGCGCGGCCTAAGGCATGAACCGTCTTCACTAGCTCGAACGCTGGGATCATGGGGACTCGAACCCTACTAAAAGCATGGATGTCTGTGTGTACGTTTATTCTGTGTGTAGGTAGCGGCCTAGGGAGTAAGCGATCACTCGCCCAAGGAGTCCTACCGTCTTTATAAATATAATTACGAAACTGAAGAAGAGGCCAGGACCCAACAAAGGGCTGTAGGGCCACTGATGAATGAATTAATTATAGTTCCTGTTACCCTCGCTATACAGAGAGATGCCACTGAAGAAGGCATTGTAAGTTCTTCCCAAAACTTGTTGTTAGGTATAATTTTTAAGCCTCTTCGATTTCGTAACTTCTACTATGACGTGTACTCCTCTTCAAATCGTAATAATGATATTGTCATAGAAACAAGTTGGTTCCCGAGATACGCAGTCACGGAACGATGGACACGGAGCAGTTTCCAACCGTTTCATCTCGTGTTTCGTACCTAAAGATATTACACAGATGCAGCTCGGGGGTTTGCGTCGAATACTATTCTCCAAGGCAGAGAGAGCGAGACAATTACCAACGCCTTCTTGCGTGTACTATTCAAGCTGAAAACGTCGGTGTGCTTTTCGATTGTCTCTCGCCGTTGCCATTGACACAATGAAGCACAATGCGTCCATGCATGAACACTATAAAGATCAAAGTCGATCAGTTCCAATGACCTCTTGCTCACCTTCTCTTAGTTCACAGATAAAACTACTCCTGAGAGGAGAATTGTAATTATGATTTCGAAACACTTCTATGGTGATAAGAGACTCATATTATAACCGAGAAGGGAACCGAAACGTCAAATCACAATCATCATGCCTGCAAATTGTCATAATATTCCTTCACTTCAGAAAACGAGGGAGTAAGTAGCCTAATTCTGTGCCGGTCACGGTAGCCGAGCGGTCTAAGGCATGCACTGTCTTTGCTCGCTTGGAAACCGGGATCGTGGGTTCGAATCCCACTCAGGGCACGGATGTGTGTGCGTTTTTCTGTGTTTGTGTACAGGTAGAGGCCTTGCGACGAGCTGATTACCCGCCCAAGGAGTCCTACCGAATGTGTAAGATCTAGAAAAACCGAAGTGAACGGAGAAGTTCATGGACGTAAGCCTAGGCCCACTGGGGCTGTAGTGCCAAGGGGGAAAAAAAAAGTAATTATGTGGAATACCTCCGAAGTGAATCTCTCGTAATTATAACATTAGTGTCACAACTGACGTAATAACGTGGTAATCATGACACTCTTGTAGAATTACAAATCGAACGCCCATCAAAAGCAAAAATTTAACAGCATGCTCTTACAAAGCCCAAATGAATGAATCCTGCTACAATAGTACGAACACTTTCTAAAATGTTACTCGAACGCCATCTACGTGAACAAAGCTGAAACACACAGACGGCATCAAGGCGTCGCTTCCTACTTCCCAGCGTCGCTGGTAGAGTTCGTTCCTGTCGCTACTGTATGTTTGAATCAATAAGCATGACGTCATAACTTTCGTTCTCGGAGGGGGAAAGGGAAAGCAGGTTGAACTTCGAGTGGCCAGTATAGGGGTTTAAACTGCAAGTTAAATGTTCAAAAAATAAAGAACTAAAATCGTTTATCTGAGCGACAGGTATATAACAGTCTGTTAAAATCAGATATACATAGTACGCACATATTTGACACAGCAAATTAATTTTTTAATTTTCTGAATTCATCATAAAGAAAGAGACGCTTTCACAGACAATTCTGAATACCTTCAGCTTCCTCGCTTCTCCTAGTTAACCATTCCTCCACAAGATGGCGACTATATGTAAAACACTGAATAATCGCAAATAATTGAATATATATTTTCATGTGTCCGGGGTTGCGTGACGAATGTAACGGGTTCTGGATTGGATGATTGGATTTATTGGCTCTTCTATTACAATTACGGTCAACTATAACAGCTCACAGTCAATGGCTGTCTACGACCCGCTCCATTCCTTACTGGACCGCGAGTGTCTTCTGTTCTGTTATGACGAATGGCGAACGAAGTATCACNACATATACACGGTGCCAAATCCCAGAAGACTGCTTTCTTCATATCACTGCTTACTCTTACGAATTAATCGCTGAAGTCCCTTACGAAGGAAGTAGGACTGACTTCTTCCTCTGCACGCTCCTTATGTAGGCTACCGATAAAATATAGAAAATGTCGGTTGTCACCGAAACGTGCTTACCGAACCTTTGGCTAACAATATACTTGTTCGTTGTTGCGGGAACGAATGTTTGGCAAGCCGTTGGCCAGCAACGGACTTCCGCTATTCTGACTTTCAGACGTCATGTCACAATATATATACAAACCAAGGGAAATCATTTGAATTGCGTGGATTTACAGGATATTATCAAGCTTATCCGATCTATAAATGCAATACAAGCCTAAGTGAAACACATATTTTGGGGTTCGGAAATGCATACAATTTTATGGTCGCAAACTCTTAAGCAAAAAGTCCATTTGGGAGACGCTGAAGGAAAGAAAATATTAAGAAAGAGAAATAAGATATGGTGTGTACACTGGATTCCTCTGGCTTACGATAAATGAGCCGGACGCGTGAATACCGTAATGAAACCGGGGCTTCAATAATTTGTCGGTGGGGGTAGGGGCGCCAGTTTGGGGCGACTATTGTCTGCTCAAGCAGGACTCTCCTTCACTGAATAAGTTGATGCATTTACATGGATAAATATTCGTTTTGTCTATAAATTCACAGGCCTAAAATTAATGACACAATTCTACCTTCATTAAAGTATAGACCTACAGTATATATGCCTTACACTGAAATACTACTAAAAACATGTTTATTTATATATTTAAATAGCCTATTCGCCATATGCAAAAGAGATAATCAGAGATGTACGCCTTAATGAGACCTTTATATTATGTTTAAACTGTTTGTATGAAATGCCGCTTTCGGAAAAATCAATAAAATTTGACTTGTGTTCCATAAATTGTCTTCATGTAAATATCGGACAACACCTGCAAGAATTATCATCATGCTCAAGTGACGATCTACCATGTATAGCAAGATTTGTTTTGTACAAGATTCAAACGCAAACAATAAAATAGGCGCAAGCAAAATAGTTTCCCAACCAAAAAAAAATTGAATGTTATGAATTAGAAAAAGCATCTACCCTTCCCAAATTACCATTATTAGAATTTCCTTTCTATTACAAAAATTTTGAGGTCTATACAACTGCCACCCAAATTTGATATTTTGTTGTTGCGTCACCGCATAGTGTTTGCTATAGAGGCCTATATATTGCAATTTTGTCAAGTAAGAAAACTACTCTGCACTTACGCCTAGGTCGCTACGTGCCCAGAACAAGCCAGTTACTGCCGCGTTTGCCTAACTGTAACAGATGCAGGGTGGTGAGGGTGGTGCGTGTAACGAAAATAACGGGTTCCGGTTAGGATGATTGGATTTATTATCACCTTCGTTACGAATTCTCTTAGTAACACTTAAACACAGCGCTATCGCTGATTTGCACTTTCCAATCTCCGCTGCACACGAACCATGATACCCAGTCTTCATTAGTCGTCTCCTGGCAACGGATCTCAACACAGAAACTATCACTTAAAATCGCTGTGAAGTCTTCTTGTTATTTCGCCATCAATTACACTGGAAGCTCGAAACTAAAAATTCTTCTGTACTCACTCCTCCAGCTTACGACTGACTCGTAACTGGACGAATTCTGTTACTTATGTGGCCAAGTAACGGACACGCATCACAGGAAACACATGCCACGTGACCACCACCAACCGCTGCGTGACGTCACAAGGGACATGAAAAAACAGCCTCCTCTATTCTAGAGTGTTGGACCGTGTTTACAGAGCTGTTGCCTGGTGACGCGTTGAGCAGATCCATCACACACCACAAATTAAGATAATTTAAATATTTTATTTCTCGGACAAAATTAAAATTCACAATAAGCATATAAAGCTAAGACATTTTCAAGTTAAAACTATATATTTAAAATTTCAGACATATGACATTTTCGTAACTCTTCCTCGATCGACATAACAAGCCTTAGAGTTTCTAAGTTGGGTATAATATATTTTGGAGACTCTGACACACACACTGAACCCTTCAACGCCAATAAGAAGCATACGGAACAGTAGCTGTTCGAACGTTAGAATGTCATGCTTGGACAAAACGAAAGCAACATTGATTCTCGTTTTGTCTTCCCACTGAAGGACAGGGTTACGTATCGTAAAGTAGTGCTTACACTTCTACGCAATTCACTATACATATGAGTGTATCAGAGAAATGGAAGGAACGATCCATATATTATAACCTCGTCACTGCATTTTAAGTGACGTGTTTCACGTGCCAGCCGTTTTCACTTAGGAAGAAGAGCACTCAGTGCCTCTCTGAACTTGGTCTCTTCCACATGGCCATCCTGTAGCTTATCTAACCGACTGAACTATGGTATTAATATTGATTATAAGTGGAAGTTCTGATAATTTTGGCTGTTACGGAAAGTCGCGTGTTCAAGTCCCGATGAGGTCACTGGATTTTTTCAATTGACCTAATTCTTCCGGCCGCACTATGGCCATGGGGTCGACTCAGCCTCTAACAGAAATGAGTACCAATAATATTCTTGGTTGTAAAGGGCGTCCGGCGCTTAGAGCTGACAACCTTGCCGCCATCAATGAGCCGATTGTCTAGAAAATGTGGGAACCTCAACATCTGAAAACCCTATGGGCCTCCACGGCCTGTTACGGGAATACCTTTACTTTTTACTTACTTACGTTACAATGTTCTGTTCAATTCATGCCTTCGGTTAAAAGATGAATGTTGCGTGGTACTAAAGAATATTAGAGAACGCCTGTACCATGAACGCAGGCCAAGTGACGCTTCTGAAGGAGACTCATATAATACTATCCTCGTTAGCGTCTCGTTTCTCAAATGATTGGATGATGGTGACCGAAACTTTCTGCCGGAATTTACAATTCCCGTGCTGCCGATATCTCTTTTATTTATCTGTGGTAGCAGTGTTATCAGCACCCTGGTCACGTGAGCGGGTAGTGAGAGTCTCCACACAGTTGGGGCAGCAACAGGTCTCTATCACACTCGACACTCCGCACACCGCTTCTCAGACGGGACTTCCCCAGCTTTGCAGTGAAGGAGACACATCACTCCATTCCGGCCATACTCGGTGACAATCGATTGTATGAAATTCGACCTCCTCGGTATTTAGACAGCATAATATCAGCTTTACCAGTCCTTAGTCCGCTTATTCTGTTCACTGACTCTGTCGGAAATTTATGTACTCACATGTATAATTAAGCTAAAGGAGCCAAGCCCTTCTTAAGAATAATCAAGTCGCTCAGCTACTCAAGAATTTCCTAAAATGTTATGGAACCCTAAGGTTCATTGCCGTTTTCACCAGAACCCGCCGCTGGTCCCCATCCTGACCCAGATGAGTCCAGTCCATGTCACCACATCCTATGTTATAAGATCCATTTCAGTACTATCCTCGTCCCTATGTCTGATACCTAAACATTACACCACGGCAGTCGAAAATATATTCTTTTTAGATTCCAGGAAGAATGATACCAGCTGCTTTAACACACTGTCACCTGTATGTGTGACTATAGACGGAGTTTGGATTGGTGAATGGATTTAATGACCACTTATATACAGGCAACTCGGAATTAGAAGTAATTACAACGGCATCGCTGATCTCGAAATTTTAAAAATTACCACAGCAACAGCTACACCTTTTCCAGCCGGCTGCCCTCACAAGCCGTCCCCTGGTAACGGCTTCTAAAAGTTGTGATTCTTCAGCTTCACACGCTCAGGTTCTCTCCTCAAAGTCTCCTGTGAATTACTCAACTGAAGTCTCAACTTAGCCCCTTGCTTATAACATCTCGGCATGGACCACGTAGAAACACACGGATTTCATTGCTGTAGTCCAACTTTTGCATCATTAAGAATCTGCTGCCTGGCAACGGAAACGTGTTTAGCGAGCCGTTGCCCAGAAACGGTCGCTGTTTGCAGAGTCACTGCTCAGCAACGGGTCTATACGTCACAATATTAAAACTCTCCATTCTGCCCACAGAGTGTATTGGTGTGCTTTCTATATTTCCGAAAATAAACAGTGATTATTTCCCTATAGAGCATTAACGGGTTCATCATTTTAGCATAGGCTTAAAGTGTTTCCTACGAGGTAGGATCTGATGTCTTAAAGATCACTTAGAACAAATCTACCGGGCTGTTGGCGAGTCTGGTCATCTCGGCACAGGATTTCTTTGTCTGCCTTTGCCTTGAAGGAAATCTAAGATGGTTCCCAAGTTACAAGTTTCCAAAGCGTAAGTTTTAAATTAATCAAAATGAAACCACTTTGCTCTAAAGACCGCTAATTTTTCTTTCCAGATTATACAATTCACCATTAATTCAGAAGTTCAAAATTCAAGTGGTCTTGTCCGAAGCAACTTTTTCTAACAACTGGAAGGTCTTCACTTTCAATCCTCCATTCCCAGAAGACAGACGAGCGGGAGAAGCCTGGGAACCTTCTAACAGAATGAAGTTACCACCCCCTCCCCAGGAGGCCGCGCCATAGCTAGTCGCTGGCTTCAGACCGCGGCGGCCCGGGTTCGATCCCGGGTCTGGTGAAGTGGGATTTGTGGTGAACAAAGTGGCGCTGGGGCAGGTTTTCTCCGAGTACTTCGATTTCCCCTGCCAATCTTCATTCCACCAATTGCTCCACAATCACCCTCACCTATCATCTGGGGCTGGTACAATAGGCCAGAAGTGGCCGCAGTACAAGGGACTTAGTCTCACCTCACTAGCAATAAAAGAAAATATCCCCCCCCCATAAAATGCCTCTCACCTATCTCATGACTTTTCCTTTCAACCGCTCTTCGACTTTTATTTCTCACCTCTTCCTCTCTTCTCTGTTATTCGAGTTTCAATGAAGAACACCAGCAATGAAGCGTCAAATTGCAACACGTTAAAAGGGTTATTTTTCCTTAAATACATGGTAAATCACATAATATACAAAGTTTCACTAACTCCAAAGAGTAGATTTCTTGAGAATCACTCAGGTAACCAAGAAATTCTTCACACTACACAGTGAGATTCAAGGTTCTCACGACAGTGATTATGAAAATCACCGTTTTCTAATAATTTCCCACGTACCGTTTTGTACAAATGTACCTGCGATTCGGAGAAACTTTCTGTCTCCATCTTGAGGGCAGATGATGAAGTTCCTCCGAACTGTTGGTGACCATCTCCAAAACAACACAGCGGTTACAACAGTAAACTTCAGCGTGTATTATACACTATCAGATTATTCAAAAGTGTCTGCTACTGGACTGTCTTCAGCCAGTTCACTCCTTGAGACACTATTTCCCAGAAATGCACTAAAAAGCAATCTCCTGTTTTTAAAAAGAACACCCACAGACTATTATTTCGACACAGTGACTATTATTTCAAGTATGCCTAAATAAGGTCAAACGATTTCATATTTATATTTATTTATTTATATTTATATTTGTAATTGTTAGTGTGATGGACCAGAATGGAACAAATAAAAAATTTACGATTTCATCTTATCAACAATTCTTCGTACATGATCAAACACATTATGCAGCATTTGCCAGATAATGAAGCGCGGAGGGATATGGAGAAGGAGACACCTTTCATTACAAAACCCAAACGCCAGAGCACGAATCACAAATTACACTGATTCTGTGACCACTGTGCTAAGCCGTGTAAGATTTGAGGTTTTCACAGCGGTGACTATGCAGAATGCCGTCTTCTGGGATGTGGCGCCGTGTAGATGTGTGAACAGACTTTTTCTGGAAATGTTTGGACAAGGGGCTCTCCATCGGAACCCTACACATTCTTTGTTCCGTCATTTATTTATTTATTTAATAATTGTTAATCGGTTATTATCTCACACTTCAGTTAACAATAAAAGGTAAAAGAAAATGTCTAGCCATCCCAGTATGAAGCCATAACAGACAATGAATATAAAACTGGATATGATCTTAATCATGGTATTCGATGGAAATCAGTCGTATTACCTTCAGGTTCCGGCCTCCTCATCTCTGGGGAAAGAAAATGAAGACAATTCCTATGTCACATAAACTTAAACACTGCACAGGACTCAACGACATGGCCGCCGCCCACCTAGGACAACACAGAAAAACACGGGCATACATTGCGACCCAAGTGGTAATGAACCCTCCAGACCACTGTTTGCGTGCGACCTTTCTAATCAGTGAGGCCACATCAATGTAAGAAATAAAACGGGTGTCGTTTACATGCAAGTCTATACTCTTCTATTTTCATAGTTTCAGAACGAGAATGGCGGTTCGCAATGCAGCTAGACGGATACTTCTGGCCGGGTATAGGGTTGCTATGGAACAGCACACTGGTGGTGACACAGAGCAGCTTGACGTAGCGCTCGAGTTCTAATTTTGTATTCGGGAGCTGATCGTCGTTTCCTCACAAATTCTTTCTAATTCATCAATCATTCTATCATTCGGCGCTACAGACCTGTAATGTGGAAAATGACAACACAACAGACCACAAAAACGCAGCGTTAAATGCCGAATATCAACAATAAAAAGAGATAAATGTAAACTGTTTCTTCAAAGTGCATCAGTGGAACATAAAACGCACGTTCACAAACGAAATGAAAGGATGAAATATCTCAGTAAAATATAGTTATCACTACAATGTATCATTTTAACAAGCCACACATCGCTACTACAAACCATGGTAATGCAAAACATCATTCAAATGTTATTTTTACGCTGTCTTATCAGACAACGCAATTTTAAAAGGAGCCAACTCATGCTACATTATTTTTATTTTAAAATGAACGCCATCAGCAGTTTCATTCCAGCCAGTGATTGACCTATTCCGTAATCT
Source organism: Cryptotermes secundus (assembly GCF_002891405.2). Lineage (NCBI taxonomy): Eukaryota > Metazoa > Arthropoda > Insecta > Blattodea > Kalotermitidae > Cryptotermes > Cryptotermes secundus. Next base: position 1,821,766 of record NW_019724588.1, on the reverse strand, counting down.
GTTCGCGCCTCATTTAACACATCACGTTACACCCTCGAACTGAACACAATGGCGCGTCAGACCAAACGACCTTTCTAAATCCATTCACACACACGCGTGTCACTTTATGCAGCCTACAAAGAAAGTGAGAGCAATAAAAACACCCGAATTAATTAAGATTATTAATGTTCAGAAATGAAAAAGCTGTGAAGCCTATTCCCTCAACAAGCGGTGCAACTGAGAGCTGCAGGCTCTGTCTCATTGTGTGGTGGTCCGAGGTTCGCTATAGTTTAGGCTTCAAGTGCTTGTCTCTAAGGTATATTTGTGTAACAAATCCTATCTAATTTAAAGTCTACTCTGGCGTTTGTATACCACAACAGCAACGATTTCAGAGCAACAAAAGCATCTACAATGTCTTCTCTTCAAACAAAAGGCAATTTGCAGTGAATAAATCGCTTTGTCAAAAACGTAAAAGGGAATATACTGGTATGGAGACAGCGCTTTGGACTTGTCTTGCGGAGGTGCTCGGTTCAAATCCCAGCGAACACTCCTAATATCCTGACTGATATATCATGCGTGCTACATTCTCTGCCCATAATATCCACTTGAATTGATCATTCTAGTTATACTTGGCGAAGAATAAAAGTTATGGAGCTCCTCATTATACAGTTTCTCCAACCAGATGAACAAGGAACTCCCAGTGAAATGAAAAACAATACTTTCTGAAGAAGTTGTGTAATCTTGCCAACATTTCTAAAAATTAAGTATGTGCGTATTTTATTCTTTTGCTTAGGACGAACATGAGAGGCGACAGAAGGGATAGACCCGTAGTGGAATTTCTGGTAAGGGAATTTTAGGGATGTAAATCGAAGTCGAAACATGTCCACTCAACCGAAACTTTTTGTCACCCTACGTCAGACTAGATGCTCTTACCCACGGAACATTTTCCAGTCCCCGCCCCTCTCGCCACGACTGACAACGGACAATGAAATGGTACAGCAGTTTTGCGAAGTACATAATTCGCACATTAACATCTCCAGGTTTGAGCAGGAGCCGCTGGGTGCAGACGGCCTAAACAGGTCAGTTCACAAAATGCACTATTCCACACACTACTGACCTTGTCTTAGTATCATCCTCTTGTTTGTTCCTTAAATTCATTTAGCTTTATAAAGCATTCTTCTCCTGCATTATTTAGTATATTTAGCATAATATTATTATGGATTATTAGAGAAAACTGCATAATGAGGAGCTTCATAACTTGTACTCTTCACCAAGTATAATTAGAAAAATGAAGTCAATGAGGATGGATAGGACATGTAGCACGAACGGGGAAAAAGAGAAATGCATATAGAATATTGGTGGGAAAGCCAGAAGGAAAGAGACCACTGGAAAGATCAAGACGTAGATGGGTGGACAATATTGAAATGAACCTTAGAGAGATGGGATGGTATGGATTTGACTGATCTGGCTCAGTATAGGGACCAGTGGAGGGCTTTTGTGAACATGGAAATGAACCTTCGGTTTCCATAAAATGCTGGACAATTCTTGAGTAGGTGCACAACTGGCAGTTTCTCACGAAGGGCTCAGCTCAATGACTGAGTGATCTGTTTATGAGAAGAGACTGGCAAATTATTTGACAAGTATGAGACAGATAAAAATGCATATAAAATTTTCACCGGAAAACCTGACAAATGAGATGGTCTGGGAGAACGTGAGAAGGACAGCAGCACGAGGACAAAAGCTACGGAAGCAGTGCATAAGAACGTAACCGCCCAAGCCAACCCGACCCCTGCTTAGGCGGCGTTAGCTCACGTGTAGATGAGCCAATATTTCAGGGTAGATTACTGTGAGTGTGGGAGTGACTAGGATCACTAAATCGGCAAAAACAGCAAAAGCAGAGTTTTCACTCTTTATTTAATATTTACTCCTACTTTTCTCCGATCCTTACCTCCGCATCCTTCCTAGATATTTTTATTTTTCAACGCTACAATGCTTCAGTATACGAGTATATTGTTCCGATTTTTACGGGGCAGCATTGTGTCCATAATACAGATGGCGGTAATACCGACTGCTGTGATAATCTGACAAATATGGCAGAAGGAAACAGATTTTTAATTAAACACTTTGCACATATCGAACATCCATAGTTCGAAACGTCGATAGTGCTCCTATTAACGGCGCCGCGGAAGATAAGCAAAACACATACAAGAGAACCAATGAGGAGTGGGTACAGTCCGAATGATTGGATTGATTGTTATCGGAGATCTGCCAAGAAAAGGAAGAACAAAAACAAACACAGAGCTAAACGTTAAACCCTGTAATTCATCCCCAAGAAAGAGGAAGGTATATTAGATAGATGAGGGGGTGGAAACGATCTTTTTGTGTTTGTTCTATACTGTGTTGAAGCCACATACAATTCGATTAACTGTATATTCCACTGTCGTCTTTTCTGTCCATTCTGTTCTTTATAATAGAAAACTGACACTAAGACGTTTTTCTCATTGCGTAGATGCTAAAATTCTTGGGGGAATCCAAAAGATACATGAAGTAAGTCTACTAATTACAAGAGATAAGGGCTACATGAGAATACATATATAATGCATTAATAATTACAAGCTGAGGCCGTTCCTAGCTTCCGTACAGAGTGGGATGACACAGGGGTAACAGTCTAGACTGGTCCTCCAGGTTGGGGGTTGGGCATGAGGCTAACAACCTCATCATGTAAAGAGAATTTTATTCAGAAACCAGCCTCGGGTCATCATGCGTGTGTCCATTCTTATGGCAGCACGTATTGGTTGAGGGGACCGGTTGTAGAGGAGGCCAAGGCTCAGCCAGGGCTGTAGCGCCGAGTGGTAGGTAGGTAGGTAGGTAGGTAGGTAGGTAGCCAGGCAGGCAGGTAGGTAGGAAACAGTCTACCCTATAATTCAAGAGGTGCTTAGTTCTAACCTCAGCCTGGACACAGGTTATATTGACTGATGTGTTTCGCCTTTTCTTCAGTCCCCTGAAGAAAATATGAGGCTAATATCTCCCTTAAGCCAAGACAGCTTCCTTTTATATCNAGGCCAAGGCTCAGCCAGGGCTGTAGCGCCGAGTGGTAGGTAGGTACGTAGGTAGGTAGGAAGGTAGGTAGGTAGGCAGGTACGTAGGAAACAGTCTACCATTGACCTCACAAAAACACTGACACAGTCGTGCGTAGCTCTCCATGATATCGGAGGGCGAGCAGAGGATAACTCGCAGACGTTCTTAAACTACCAGTAGAAGGAGATGAATACGTCCAATAAGTTAAGTGTCCTCCAACGGCGAGAATGCGAGGCGATTGCCAGTATCTGTCAGTGAGTACTGTGGAAACAAATGCCGTTGTTATGAATGCTGTTTGAATCTGACTAAAACGCAGTGAGTTCCTAAAGCAACAGTAGAATGGTCAAAGTTAACAATCCTACCCTCCAAGTGCCTCGCCTTCTCTTCACAACCAGCAACTATGCGTACCACTTTAATGTTACTAAAGGCTGGGTAATTTAACGGAATTATGCGAAATACAAAATTAGCCGGAATTAAATGATTAGAGGCTACCGGTTCTGAGCACACATCCGTGATTTTTTACCAAATTGGAGGGGAAGAAGACACATTAAAGATAATTTGTTCAAAATCTGCTAGATGAAATAAGGTCTCGCGTGAAAGAACATAGCTTGAATCTAAACACGCTTCTGGGAAATCTGTGTTGTGTTCATAAGATCAACAATGCTGTTCATCTGCTTTTATCCGGTTTTGTATTTCACTCTGAGGATTAGGTTCAGTGACATGTATTATGGGTGTCTCTGACGTTGTTTTCGGCTTATATAATGACGCTGCCATTATCTCATATCATACTTTCAGATCAAATTTAGTTAAGATTCTTTCAATATTACTCTCCATCTACGCTTAGGACTTCCAGGAAAAATTTCAGACTAAAATTTTGTATGTATTTCTCGTCTTCTTTTTCTGATCTGATCATGTCAAAAATATGTGGTAAGCAATACAAACTATAACTTTCATCATGAACTCTTTGTTATCCTCCTGTTACTTGCTCTCTCTTAGGTCCAAACAGATGTTCTCCCCAGTATGTTGCTTCAGAAACGTTATATTCTTTATTAAACGTGAAGGAAAAAAATACACACGGACGCAAAACTAAATGCAGCTGACATTTATAGTTCTGTAAATTGGAATCTTTTATTTTAGCTAAAACACGAGTGGATAAATTATTTTAAAACTAATGGCAGTAAGAACTCCATGAATCATTTGTATACGGGTAGGAAATTTTTAAATAATTAAATTATATCTCCTAGACAAAAGCAGAGTCAGATATACATTTCTAAATTTTCCAAAACACATAAATTTATACTGTTTAAATGGGTAAACAATTACCATAAATAAAATATACGTAAGTTGCCTCTCTCTAAACGTCCGACTTTAAAAAGATCGCGTGGACATTATGGCTGCTGCAATATAACTCACGTTACTAAAACAGGTTCACTTTTACCATTGTATGTGTCTCAGTATATGACCAGAGATATTTTAAGTTACAGGTCCTAACAGCAGCAATTGTCTATATACCACTTTTGCAGAAGAGAGGCTGAAAAATATTATAAACTGACAAGCTTGAAACAAAGGCAAAACTTCGCACATATAACAAAGAATATACAGAGTGTCTACAAAAGGTCTGACACATTTTGATCTTTAATAATTCGGGAAATAACGAAGATAGAACGGATTTTGCAACAGAAATGTTACCAAGAATAGAGGATGATGAAGGATTTCTTACAACCATATTGTTCTCTGATGAAGCTTGCTTCCACATTTCTGGAACAGTCAATCGCCATAACGTACGCATTTGGCGATCAGAGAGCCCTCATGAATACCGTGAAATGGCAAGAGACTCCCCAGAAGTGAATGTGTGGTGTTCTCTTATGCATGATCGAGCCATTGGGAAAAGATAGTCACATCAGCCATTTACCTAGACATATTGCAGAATTTTGTATTCCCGCAAATTGAAGCGCTCCAGCCCGAAATCATTCCCCAACAAGACGGTGCGTCACCTCATTGGAGCACCATAGTTGATGATGCTTTGGACAAACAATTTCCAGGAAGATGGATTGGACAAGGGGGTCAAATTTCTTGGCCCCCAAGATCACCTGACATAACGCCACTAGACTTTTTCCTCTGGTGATATGTCACAGACATTGTTTATAAGACGCAGATGAGAGACGTCGATCAATTAAAGACCAGAGTAAGAGACGCACTAACCACTGTGGATGTCGGTATGCTTGCCCGAACCTGGCAAGAAATCGAATATCGTCTTGATATTTTACGTGCAACAAATGGAGCATATGTACAATTTTATTAACAATAGACACAAAACTTTCTGAGTTTCCCAATCCACCAATGTAACCAGTTTATTTCTATCTTCGCTATTTTCCGAATTATTAAAGATCAAAATGTGTCAGACCTTTGGTATATGTAGAATAACGACTAATGCCATGGATATGAAGAATTAACCTAACGTGAGATATACCGTATACTTTTTTAATTATTTACAGCTTCTGTATACTAAAGACAACGGAGTTTGGTTCTCTTTTGTCATCTGCTTTTACGCTGGGTTCTTTCGCGGCTCATTTTTCGACTCTGAAGATAGAAACGCCAGTTCTATCGTTGCACGCGTTCATTTAGGTAGGAAGCGTTTTACGGAACCGTTGCCTAGCAGTAAATTACTCCAGCTTTCAAGAGTCATGTCACAATATAATGCCATTTTTTTCAATTTATTACATCCACCCTGTTACGTTCTCCTTTTAGGTCTATATATTCTCAGCATCTGTTCTGAAAGATGTCAATCCGTTCCCTCCTGTAGGGTTAAACACAGGTCTTTGCATATGTTAAGATTAATTAGAAGAGAAGAGCAGCATTGACTTTCAGGCACTGTAGAATAATTCCACTTTGCGTGGAACGAATTTTATGCAGGGCTATATACAGAACATTTTTTGTAGTCGAAGGCAGAAGGAAGGGGGAGGTTGGGGTTGTGGAGAGAGGTAGGTACTGACTTTAGCGACGCTTCGCGGCCGATGCTCAAACCTAATGGCGTCGAGTACATGCGTCTTCCTTATACCATCAGAACTGAAGCCACAAGATAGAGAGAGCTGCCTCTCAGTTCAAGTGATAACACATCTTGACCAAGCAGTTTCCGTTATAGACAAAGTGCATATGCACTCTCGCTGTTTCTCCTACTACCTGTGTGCCAGAATTTCTAACATTCATGTAGCAGTCACGTAGGTCGTTACGCTTATCTGCTGCCCCATACAAATCACTCCCTTAAGGTAATTTTGTTACTCCTGTGCTCAGTCTGTAAAATACATACACAAGCAGTTTCTGTCTTCACAAATTAGAGGGATATCGAGAGTATAAAAGACAACACTATGCATCTAATCAATCACATGCTTTTAAAATCTAACATTGCCTCAGGTGAAGAGAAACTTTCCCGCATTGTATAGAATTTATAGGTTTTATTATTTTTTATTGCTAGTGGGGTGGGACTAAGTCCCTTGTACTGAGGACACTTCTGGAATATTGTACCATCCCCAGATGATAGGTGAGGGTGATTGTGGAGCAATTGGTGGAATGAAGATTGGCAGGGGAAACCGAAGTACTCGCAGAAAACCTGCCCAGCGCCACTTTGTCCACCACAAATCCCACTTGACCAGACTCGGGATCGAACCCGGGACGCCGAGGTTTGAAGCCAGCGACTAGCCGCTTGAGCTATGGCGGGCCGAATTTATAGGTTACTGCCACGTTCACACGATCCCCAAAATTCCTCCCTTTCCTCTGAGTAGTCCAATCAGATAACGTGGTGAACTTACACCCAAAGTTGAAGATTTATAAAAGATTTTGTATGATATAAAGTTTTATCAGATTGTTTTTATTATATTCACTTGTGGTACTAGAAGCTTACAGGCAGCACTTCGAGCCTGACTGCTCAGTAATTTCCAGAAAACGAAAAATTAGGAACACAGACAGCAAGGTAATCTCATAAGCCTCAAATATAAATTGGGGTTGGGGGGCGTGATTCAAAGAGACAGCAGAGCCATCCTATAAGCCTCAGAGCAAAAATTAGAGGCCAGGGCACAGCAAAGTAATTTCATCAGCCTCCTAAAACAAAACCGACGGATACACAGACAAATGGACGGACAGACATATGGATACAAAGACAGAGAGCAAGATAATTTCATCAGCCTCCTAACAATGATTAAGGTGATACACAGACAGACAGCAACGTGATCTCATAAGCCTCTGTGCTTCTTATTGATTTTGAATTATTTAACGACACTTATACACCTGCAATACTTACTTGGCGTCAAATCAGATGGGTATAACGTGTTTCAGTCAGAAGGTATTTGTGGCACTGCAGGGTTAATGCATTCCTCGCGGCATATTCAGAACTGTTCCCTGCAGTACCACTAAACTGTAACTGGGGCTTTAGATGTCCAGCTCTAACTCATTTTATACAATCAATAACTTCAGTAGGCAGCAAGACGTGAGAAATCGATAATATCATTGCACTATCCTGATATAAGCTAGAAAGAAGGGAGAAAACACGAAATAAAAATATGTTCGAATAACCGGCCGAGATTCAAACCGGAAGCCTCCAAAATACGAGTAGAACTCCTGAGCGTTACCGCTACGGTAGGCCGCGCCATAGCTCAAGCGGCTAGTCGCTGCCTTCCCACCGCGGCGGCCTGGGTATGGTCAAGTGGGATTTGTGGTGGACAAAGTGGCGCTGAGACAGGTTTCCTCCGAGTACTTCGGTTTCCCCTGCCAATCTTCATTCCATCAATTGCTGCACAATCACCCTCACCTATCATCTGGGGATGGTACAATAGGCCAGAAGTGACCGCAGTAGAAGGGCCTTAGTCCCACCCGGTAGCAATAAAAAAATACCGCTACGGTAACCTATCAGGCTTACAGAGATATCAACTCGCTACTGCCACGGGTCACAGTATATTGCACTGGCATACATATCGGTCTGTAGTCACGTGAAAGGCGTTATGGAGAGAACAATCGGGGTGGAGGGTGGGGAGCCTGTAATGCGACAGAGGGTTGCAGAATGTATCTCCTCCACTACACCCGTATATCTGCTTCACTATGGCCAGAAGAACGTTCTTTTGTTTGTCCTTAAAACTGTAGGCAGACTCGAGTGCACGGTATTGACCTTTACAGGCTCTTTGTCCGTCTGGTGGAAAAGAAGGGAGGGGCGAGGATACAGAGAAAGAGAACTGAGAGGAATGTAAGGTGAGACGACAATGGGAGAAGGACGTTTCGCATTCGTCTGTTCCTTTGGAGAAAGAATTTTATAACTGCGGTAATGTTATTTCTTTGGTCCTCGAACCCATAATGGTTTTCCACAAGAAAAGGCCCACGTTATATGAAAAGTGTATGTTATATTAAGAGCGTCGTGTATTCACCATCCATCATAACATCGCAACATCTAAATGAGCATCTTCATGAAAATTACGACAACTGACAACAGAGATGATATTATTTTTATTTTATGAATCCTGTTGTGTACTTATTCCGGTGTAGAAAACCCAGATTAACGGCCGTGGGGATCAGTTGCGATGACCACGCGACACCCTCTATCCTCTAAAGTTGGCACTAACTTCGCTGACAAGCGGCGGTCGCTCGGTCGGTATAGTCTGCTTACGGATTACAGGCCACGGAGTTTGTCTTGTTTTTGTGTACTTATATTGTCACATGACGCCTGAAAGCCGGAATACAGGAGCCAGAGCGAAAGTTCATTGCTAGTCATCGGCCGACAAACACTCGTTCCCGCAACAACGGACAAGTCCATTGCTAGCCAAAGGTGTGGTAAGCACTTCATGACAGCAAACAATTTCTATGGATACGTGCTAACCTATATAAGGGGCCGTGCAGAGAAGAACGAGAGCATTCGTCAGACACTCGTCGTTCAAGGCAGTCGCTGTTGAAACGAGAACCGAGAACTAATTCAGTGAATGTTCGTCCGTCGTTCGTCACAGAGGAAGAGAAGACACTTGTGGTCCAGCAAGGAATGGAGCGAGTCATTGACGGTCATTGAGTTTGATCTGATTCGTTTTATGTGACAATACNCCATGGAAACGTGACAATATTAAAGTTTATGTACCGTCACACAACAATATTAAAACGACTCAGTCAACAAGTTTATTTTATTGAGATCAAGTGAAAAGGTTAAGTCAGCATTGACTTATTGCTTTCGTTTGGTCTCATTCGTTTTATGTGACAATACGTAAAATTTAATATAGCACAGAGGCCATTGTTGGCATATTCACTGTAACCAGCACGTGCACCACAGTGTCGGCGCACTGTGTTACCATAATCTCATGATCATCACTACGATTTTATTTTGTCTGAAATATTCTGGTAGGTCTACATTCTATATATTTTAAACACACGCTTTTGTCTAGTTTAGCTAATTATTTCGAATACATCTCCCAATTAAAAACTGTCAGTAACACAGCTGGTCACCTTCTATTGAATTCGAAGGTTCTTTAGCATGTTCTGAATTATCGGCCACTATACCCTATCCTCTGATAGTTTTTCAGTTCAGATCGTTAACAACCTACTTTTTAAAAATATGTGTTAATTTTGTCACGTATCCCGCATACGTGGCTAATAATTAATGGGTTCTCTGGATTGATGAATGCATTTTCATTAGAGAATCACCAGTCGCAACTACAGATACTTACAACACTTCAAGAGGTTACTGGCACAATAACACACTTCCACTTTCAGATGCTCCCTGTACGAATTCTGTGAGCAGGTCTGTACAAAATCTCCTCTTTTCTGTCTTGTTCTGGGTTTCAACTACTCGATAGGGCTCTCTAGTATCTAATATCTTCTCTTCTGTCTTCTGTATTTCTGTAGTCTAACTCTCTCTGAGGTAAGTTTTGGTCGAACCGTGTAGAGATCACCTTCTCCAAGGGTTCATACTTCTCGTATCTGTATTTCGTGCTGTGTGAACAACATTTACCTAGCCGTTGTAACGAGCGTTTCTGTACGGGTAGATATCTCTGTCATAACCTCGCAGATGTGTTTCAACAAGCCGTTACCTAGCAATGAATTTACATGTCACAATATTATCCTCTCATCTACACCGCTGTCTTCCAAGACATCTCTTCCTTTCAGGATTGTATTTATAATTCTGAAGGCATTCGTCATTTATCACATACGTGCTACAATTCCCGCCCATCTGATGCATCTTGACTTCATCACCCTACTGATATGCCTATGTGAAGACGAGTATATATTATAAAAATCCTCATTACGAAATTTCTTCCATCCTTCTATTACTCCTTCTGTTTTATATCCAAATATTCCCTTCGTCGTTTCGTTATCTGACATACTCAATCCTCCGACATCTAATAACCGTCCTGTTTTCTTTCTAAATTCGCTTTTGAAACAGGAAAGAACAGGCAAGACAGCCCTCTTGTGTGTCAAGGACAAGTGCAAGTGAAGATAAGCGAAGTGCAGTGTGCGGATTCATTAAGCAATTCAAAACAGAGAACAAGAGGGGAGAGAAAATTTTGTAGGAGAAAGAAGTTCTTTTATTTGTCTCGCTCTCCTTCTTTTCTTCCTTCCTTTGACAGAGGTAATGGAGTTTCAATCTATGGAGGGCAGGTTCTTGCTAAATTTTCCTCTTGCTCACCACAAACATTCACTCACCCTTCAAAATATTTTTCTCAGGTTCTTTCCGTCTGGGCGTTATTTCGTTCAGGCCTAATGCTTTCAGGACTCCCATGAGAATTCCATCGTCGAGGGTCTCATGAAAGTAATTACATAGTAAATAAAATTTACTTCTCAGACTTGTCTTATTTTGAACGTCGTGAGAGAGAACTAAAATTTACGTAACTAATTTTAAGCCTCAGGGTATGGTCTACAGAGCAAACTATCAGATTCACATCAGATATTTTGTAGAGAGTATTGTCACTTGTAAGCGGGGTAGGCGTGACGAAAATAATGGGTTCTGTATCAAATGATTGCATTTCCTAGCACTCGATTAAAACCTACTGTTTACCAAGTATCTGCCTTCGCGGGAACTTGTTTGTCAACCCGCTGCCTAGCAGTATTTTCTGATGAAAGCTCAAAAGCAATACTCGCGTTATCCTCAAGATGAAGGCTAATTTAACGATTTATATATGATAAGTTATATCTCGGACCGCCTGTGTGGTCTAGTTGTGAGAGTTCCTGGCTACAGATCCAGAGAACCTAGGTTCGATTCCCGGCGCTGCCAGATTTTCTGAGAAGTGGTGGGTCTGGAATGGGGTCCACTCAGCCTCATGAGAGTAACTAAGGAGCTATTTCAAGGAAATAGCGACTCCGGTCTAGAAAACCGAGATTAACGGCCGTGGGGATTCGTTGCGCTGACCACGCGACACCCTCTATCCCCTAAAGTTGGCACTAACTTCGCCGACAAGTGGCGGTCACTCTGTCGGTATAGTTCGCTTGCGGACTCACACAATGGAGTTTGTTAATTTGTTTTTTGTTTAATAAGATATATCTCGAGGCGGCTGCGCATTGGAGTAGATACACAGGCATTTCGTAGAGCTAAATCTGTTTTCTGCTTATACTTTTTGTGAACTCTTCTTTAGGAGGACCGTAGGTGACGCCTAATTATGTTTCACAGCATAACCGGCCATGTCAACCCAATCTCCTGCTTGGGCGGTGTTACATGACGTGTGGGTGGGTAATCTGATGAGCAAATAATTAAGGATAGATTATTGCGATTATGGAATTGGCTAGGATAGGTAACTTGGCTGGTAAAAGTTTCACTCTGTCTCAAAGTTCGCATTAACGCGGAAACACACCTATCATGCGCCATACGGCAAGCCACAATGACTCACTCTGACGGTAAAATGAATTTCGTACAGTTCATCAGTATGTACCCTTTTATCAGAGAATTAATTAAGTCGCAGAAACGATGACGCGTAATGATGAGAATTGAACAGTTTCTAGCTCGCTTCAATTTAAAGGATACACAGGTATTAATTTATATAAATAATTTTCTGGAGTAACAAAAAACGTCTGTTGACTCGTGAAGTTGAAACAAAAGGCCCTGCGAAGTGACTTGTACCAGCGACGCATCGCTTCCAAGCAGTGGCGTCCGGACGCTAACACTAGTCCCTCATTGTCAATTGGCTGGATTAGAACAGAGTTCCTTACACGTACATAGAGTTTAGGCATTCCTATTGCTTAAGATTAACGAGAACCACGTCATCCTATGTAATGCATATCACATCTGGAAGTCATCAGTCCCAGGATCTACCCCGACCGGCTGGACCAATCTGGACCTGAACTATGGTGACAGAAATTGCCTTGTGCTCGGCTCTCTGGCTCCAAACCCCATACAAAAGAATGCCTATTATTCTCAGCGGCTACAAAAGATTCATACGAAAATATTCATACTGAAGTAATAATCAGACTAACTCTAATCTATGTTTTTCTTTGATGAAAGTATCTTCTGGGATGCGGCAGCGTGTAGATATAGTGTTAACCGACGTTTCGGAGGAACGTATCGCCTCCATCTTCAGGGTAGAAAACAATAAGAAATCCGCTAGCGAACCAGCGTTTCACCTGTTACACTTGTTCGCTATCGAGCGGAGTGCAAGCAATAACACGTGAAGGGATGAGTTTCTACTTACTGGCACATGCAGGATGTCTGAGTAGTGAGGTTGGCAAATTCGGGCAAGCATTCCTAATAATACACATACATAATCACGATCATTATTGTCTACTACCGCTATTCTAAGAGTATTCTGTATAAAACTTCAGATTTTTAAATGGAACACAAAAGTTAGAAAACTTTCGGAACTCTTAAGTGGGCCACTTTCGGTGTCAGTATCTGACAACAGAAAGACAGACACGGAACCGCCAAAGTCGGCACTTACTTCCGAGCAGATGAAGAGTACCGGGTAGGACATCAGAATTTGAAGTATTCTTTGTAGCTATGCGCAATATCAAGGAGACTTACGGGAGAGGGCGAGGGACAGGTTCACTCCCCGGTGCTTTACCCTCGAGGATACAGGGCTTAGTACCAACGGACAGGTGGCTGTCTGTCTGGCTGTGATATTGGAGACAAACTCCTGCTGGGAGTTGAACCTTGGTAGCCCAGCATACAGTCAATTATTTAAACAGCGGGCTAACGGAGAACACTGATATTATATAGTATTGAACGTCTTATATTTAAATTAAACTCAGGAACTCAAAAGAATAATTTGGAGTTCTCGGAGTTTAACTCTACTTTATAAAATAAATATTTTATATATAACCTTCATCTAACATTAAGGAAGTGATGAAAGCAAGAGGAGTAGGTATGTAGCAAGCAGGACGGATGTGAGAATGCCTATGAAATAGCAGTGAAGAAGGTCGAAAACACGAAGAGAAGAAATTACTCGAGAATTCTAGACTCAAGTTGCAGGGCAATAATTTTAAACAGATTTTATAAATGAATTCCTGTGGTTATGTATGGGTGTGAAACTTGGTCTCTTACTTTAAGAGAGGAAGATAGACTGAGGGTGTTTGAGAACAGAGTGCTGAGGGGAATATTTGGACCGAGGGGACTTGAAGTGACAGGAGGTTGGAGAAAACTCCATCATGAGGAACTTAATAACTTGTACTCTTCTCCAAGAATAATTAGAATGACCAAGTGAAGGATGATGAGATTGGCAGGACATGTAGCACGAAGGGGGGAAAAGGATGAATTCATATAGGATATTAGTGGGAAAGCCGGAAAGAAGGAGACCACTAGGGAGACCACTAGGAAGTCCAACACGTAGGTGGGTGGACAATATTAAAATTGATCTTAGAGGGATAGAATGGGATGGTAGGGATTGGATTGATCTGGCTCAGGATAGGGACGAGTGGAGTGTTTATGTGAACAAAGTAATGAACCTTCGGGTTCCATAAAATGCTGGGAAGTTATTGAGTAGCTGCACAATTGGCAGCTTCTCAAGAGGGAAAGAGCTCCATGTAGTGAAGTGTGTGAAATGAATGAATGAATTAAAGTCTGGATGAATTCAGGTGGCTCAGGAAGAATTAAAATGACGGGCTATATTGAGCATGGCATTGGACCCTTCGGGTTCCATTAAGACAATGAATTCCTTCCTCATGAAAAATTTGAAGTTCTCACAGCTGTCACTATGAAGTGTCCTATCTTCTAGGAAATAACGCCGTGTAATCGTCGAAAGTCAACCGACGTTTCGGAGGAGCAAGTCACCTCCACTTTCATGGTTGGAAAATGAGCCGAATAAGAAGTCAGCATGAAGCAGGTGATTTCTTCTCCAGCAGAGGGGTTGGCGGCTTTTCATTAAAACAAACTTGCAGTGTGGATTTAGGACAGCATAATCCCACAGTTGAATGTATGAATGTATAAGGGGTGGGCTTTCTCGGCCCTAACACCGCGATCTACAGTGGTCTATTGTGCTTTAATCCCACAGTTACACTTAATCTGTCTTTTCGTAATGTCTTGAATATATCATCTTCATTCTCCTTACTCCATTACACCTCTCGTCACGGACTACCTGTTGTGACGTCATGATGGCGATGGGTAGATTGATTTATGACAGCTTTCTCTCTCTCTACCTGAATACAAGCGCTAATATGCAAGCCATCCAGTTACATAATGGCTACGGAGGGGGGGGGGATGATAAAATATTATCGGAACTTCCACCATCGATACGTGAGCGTCACGCTTCATTCTGTGAAATATCCGATATATGCCACTCAACGCAATAAAAATAATCGACGTCATTCGATACTAATCGATAGTAGATGCAACATCAATACGTCAACCCCCATCATTAAAATTCCATTCAGCACGTATGTAAATTTCCGCTGCAAGGAATTTTCTATTATCAAAATTATCACATACTGATCGAGAGGTCGATATGGTTGTCTTATCTGGCCATATTTCTATAAAATTCCACCATCAACACATTTCAAACAAGGTCACAGAACTGTAGACCGGTGTTGAATCTCACTAAAGGAACTTATCTGACGCCTTTCGATACACATATTATCACCCGATTTCTTTAAGACATATTAAGATCATTCCAAATACAATTTGGTCTCCAGGGTGACCTCATCCCTTCAGATTTTCTAGGATTTGTGTTTCTCACAATACCCGTACATGCCACACCGCCTGCTCATCTCCTAATGACTAAGCTCGGTGGCCTGTAGTCCGCAAGCGAATTATACCGACCGAGCGACCGCCACTTGTCGCCGAAGTTAGTTCCAAGTTTTGCAGATAGAGGGTGTCACGTGGTCAGAGCAATGGATCCCCACGGCCGTTAACCTCGGTTTTCTAGACCGGAATTACTATGCTAATCACCATAATAATACACGGAATCTTCTCCACCCTTCTATTATTCCACTGCTTTTCAAGGTATCCTAATTCTGCGTTCTTTCTTCAGAATGAGTGATAAGACTATAGGCTCTTAAGCTTGAAAATGCACTCTCTAGGCCTATCCTCATGCATACATGTAGGTAATGTCTTAAACCGGTCACAGTATTACGTGATTTTGCAGCTGAAACAATGCCCGGTATGCGACCCAGGAATCAACAAAACATACAAGCACAAGCAAAAAAGCAATGTTGTTAAAGTATTCTATTAATTTTTCAAAGTTTAAAACTAACTGCTTATTCTACCCTCGTTTAGATTCTTTAAAGTTTGAAAACGGTAAATGATATATACTGTATTAAAGCATCCTGTTGCAATATACACTTCTATATGTAGTAATACAAATGCCGTCGTTAATGCAACAATTTATTTGGTTGTAGAGTTTTGTCTTTTCTTCCTCTACGCCGCATGTTTCGGCCGTAATTGGCCATCATCAGGTGTATTTTTCGCTACGTAGCTGTCACACTGCACACAGTCCAAAATCTAAAATGTCAGCCTGTCAGTTTTGTTTAAAATCTCGCCAACCCACGTTCCTCAATTTGATTTTAAAATTTAAAATGTTCTAAAATTTAAAGTTCAAAATTTAAAATGTAAAATTTAAAGTTTTAAATATTTTAAATACCAGGAACACCCGCTCTTGTCTACACGTGCTGCAACGGCTATTTCTTGTTTTCAGCGCCGTTCATGTATTATTCTATGCAGGCTCCCTGTGTGTGTGTGTGTGTCGCTGCTCATCTTTATTACTTTTGCATTCACGACGGCATTTGTATTACTGCATATACTACATATAGAAGTAAAAGATATGCCTGAGCTTAACTAATGAAGCTCCACGCCATGAAGACATACTGAAAAGGAAGTCCAGTAGATTTTTATCAAGAAAATGAGAACAAATAATTTTACTGCTGACCTTCTCTTAAAAGGAATTATCTTCATAAACTATTATGAATTACGACCTTTAGTCTCTTCCAACTAAAAATTAATTCTCCAAGTATGAATCCCTGAGACGGAGCTAATGGATAGGCCTTCCTTCACGCAATTTCGATATAAATAAATTTATGTTCAAATAACAATAAATAATTAAGTTGGGATATGCAGATCACGATTCACTAGGATCTAACTCCTGTAAATATACGGTTAACTCTTTCCTTTCTACTAAACGATGCTTCAAAGTGGAAGCTAACTTAGAATTTCAATCAAAATACACAACTCTTTATATCTGAAACCGCTTCCTTCAAGTAACGCTTTCAACAAAGGACTGAAGGTAACAGTTCTCAACAAATCGGGGGTTAAATTCCCGTGGATATGCCCGTAGCTGCAATCCTTTCAAGCCGCTCGAGAAAGGCAGCAAAATCCCTCATGCTTCAACCAATTTCCAGAAACGTAATAAATTTAGGACAAAAGAAATGCTCAGAAGAAGACAAATGATCATTGTGGAAAGGTACAAATTTCACCAACAGGTTGATATATCGATTGTAGAGCATCGCGTTTCGTAACACAAATCTATATAAGTACAATTTTTCCTTAAGGTACGTTTTGTTTCAGGTCGATATATCGATTGCAAAGCATTATGATTTGTGACAAAACTTACGCAAGCACAAACCTTCCTTATGAGACTTTTGCGTCAGGTTGATATAGCGACTTCAAATCATTACACTATATAACACAAACCTACAGGCCTACACATACAATCCTTCGTTAGGATGCGTTCAGTTTCAGGTCGATATATCGATTGCAAAGCATCATATTCGCTACGTAACACGAATCTACAGGCCTACATACATACAGCCCTTCATTAGTATACTTTTTGTTTCAAGTTGATATCCGTTGTAAGATATCGCATTTTGCAAAACAGATCTATAGACCTATATATAGAATCCTTCTTTACGACATGTTTTGTTTCAGGCTGATAATGGTTGTATAATTTCACATTTCGTAACGCAAATCTATAGGCCTACAATACAGCCCTTTCTTGCAATATTTCTAGTTTCAGGTTGATATGTCTAGTGTACATCATCACGTATTACAGCACATATCACTTTATGCGTGCCTCTGTGGTCTAATGGTCAGAATTTCTGGCTACAGATCCAGAGGTCCCGGGTTCGATTTCCGGCGCTACCAGATTTTCTGAAAAATGGTGGGTCTGGAACGGGGGGTCCACTCAGCCATGTGAGGATAATTGAGGAGCTACTTGAAAGGGAAAATAGCGGCTGCGGTCTAGAAAACTGAGATTAACGGCCGTGGAGATCCGTTGCGCTGACCACGCGACATCCGCGAAAGTTGGCACGAACTTCGCCGACAAGCGGTGGTCGCTCGGTCGGTATATTTCGCTTGCTGACTAAAAGAAACGGAGCGTTTTAAGTATAATCCTCGGCTAAATTTCGCTATATTCTTACAGCGTCTTTACACTTGCACGAGTATTACGTAAGTGTTTTCTGTGGACAGTAGTCTCTAGACGAAATATAAGGTTCTCAAGACGATAATTATGAAGATTAATATCTTCCGAGATTGTAACATCTTGCGGTACGGTAGATGTTCACAAAAGTTTCGGATTAATTTACTACTGCCCTCTATAGGCTATGCTGGGTTAAAATACAAAATTTGGGTTATAACACAGTGTTTCGGAGGAGCGTACCGCTGTAGCCGCACCGCTGTCGTGTCCTAGATTTAGGAATAATTAGAATTATTAGTACAGAGCTTGTTTAGCAGTAACAGGTAATAGGCAAAGACAGTGGGATATAGTCACATCCTTGCTCATAGGAAACGACTTATTTTCAATCTTGCTGTTTCACAGGACCCCCCTACCCCCCTCTTTTAAGAAAAATTTCGGCTAACTTTAACAATACGATATGTGATAGTTTCTGCACATTGTAAACTTAACAGGAACGTGCTTGAGACCCACGTTAAGCGCAGTATCCATAACCGATCTGTCAAAAGCAATGTTACAACATTAAGGACCAAATCCCCATACTATATTTAGTTGACTGGCGATTAAGAAATTGCAGTAAACTCCCAAAATTCAAATATACCTAATCGGTGGAATTTAGGTGTGTGCCATAGCAGATAAAGTGACGGACAGAAGACTTCAGTGTTTTGAGAGAGTTCAGACTCGGAGTTCAATGGTCTGCCAGCTCTTAAAAGATTCTGGATGCAAAACTTGCATCCTTGCTGTTCATATTTGGAAGATATAAATGAACACAAGTTCAGGTGGTCAAGGTAAACACTTATACATAACAGCTAACGTAACCTTGCTAAGGGAAGTGAAGTGTTTATAGCAAAGTATAATTACATATGTGCTTGAACGAAGCCTAGAGAACATATAAATAAATATTACTAGTGTTTAAGTGTTGTGTGTGTGTGTGTGTAGCACCGAGTTCAGCACTTCCCTCACCTAAGCTGAGGCCCTGGCAAGCGCCCTGAGGAAGAATCTCAGTCCTACTACCAGCACAGCTAGTCTCACATTCACTGTACGTCTCTTTCCTAACTTAAACATTAATTACTGTAAGGAAAAACAATTGGAGTTTACTGGCGCTCAACCGAAGAAAGTGAGAGAAGAGAATATGAGAGATTATGAGGTGGGTCTCAACGCGTGGCAAAGGTACACCCTTGGGGAAGAACGGTAAGACAGTTTTCATTTTATAGCCAAAAGATAGAGGTAGCAGAAACACGTTCATGCGAAAACCTACCGAACATCTACAACACTACACATCACATTCTAGTTGTCCCTATCGCACCTGCATATTTAATACTTTCTTAATAATACAGGGTGATTCTAACTTATCATCAGGGTTTCCTTAGCCTATAAACGGAAACCCCGTCAATAATTGAGATCATTCTGTACATTCACATATTGTCACAGACCTCTAAAAAATCATTCATTATATGTAGTCACGTTAAACCCGTAGGCTGGACATTTCTCCTGTCGCAAAAACAACCTAATTTTTTCATTCTCAGTATTTCATACTACTCTAACATATGATGTTCATGCTTCATATAAGTTTCTGAACGACACAGTTTTACAAGTGTCGTTACATAAATCAAGAATCTACCGGTCTTACAAGTTACTCTGCAGATAACCGCTGTGGCAGTCAATTCACTTCAGTTCACTCACTCATGGAGCTGAGCCCTTCTTGAGAAGCTGCCAATTGTGTAGCTACTCAAGAACTTCCAAGCATTTTATGGAACCCGAAGGTCCATTACCGTTTACACAAGAGTCCTCCACTGGTCCCTATCCCGAACCAGATCAATCCAATCCATACCATCCCATCCTATTTTTCTAATATCAATTTTAATATTGTCCACCCACCTACGCCTTGGTCTTCCCAGTGGTCTCCTTCCTTCAGGCTTTCCCATCAATATCCTATATGCATTCCTCCTCTCCCCCATTCATGCTACATGCCCTGCCCATGACTTCATGACTACAAGTTATGAAACTCCTCATTATGTAGTTTTCTCCAACCTCCTGTCACTTCATCTCTCTTTGATCCAAATATTCTCCTCAGCACCCTGTTCTCAAACACCCTCAGTCTATGTTCCTCCTTTAATATCAGATAACAAAGTTCATACCCATACAGAACCACAGGAAAAATAATAGTTTTTTATATTTATTTATTTATTTTTTGCTTTTATACAGCATACGAGAAGACAACAGGTTCTGAACTGAATGGTAGCAAGCATTACCCGAGTTCAGTCTCATCTTAATTTCCTTCTGAATCAAGGTTTGATTTGTTATAGTTATTAACTTCAGTTACTAGACGTTTAACGAACTGTCCCAGCATCGTCCTTCATCTATCCTTATCCTCTGTTTCAAAGATTCCAGATTAACTGACCCTACCGCAGATTCCTTGGGAACCTAGCAATCACTCACATAGGCAATGAATATCCTACTTTTTAAGGAGGCCGAACACTGCGTTCAAGAAGCCGGCAGGCCCATGTTAATATTATCCTCCAATCTGTGCCCAGGTCCTCAGAGCAGTTCCTTACCTTCTCTGTGCACATCTGATCCATGTACTACATTCTAGTGAATACCTGAGTATATAAGTTCACATATATATACATACGAAATACATTATCACGTCTAAGAGGGATGCAGTAATCTTATTGGTGATTATGAAGTTTCCGTCTCATCAATTATGATCATGATCACACGCTACATGATGATGTGCTCTATTCAATTCAGTTGCATTATATACTAACAAAGGTTGAGGTTCTGAGTGAAATGCAAGTGGGGCTGATGTGCGGGAGCGAACAAATTTATCGTTAGATCAACAGAAAATTCACCAACCCCCACTTTCAACCTCTAACGTTTTCCCATAAATTAAAATCCCATAGTATCTGATACCACAAGAAAACATTTCGTCACGTATTCATTGGGAACTTCATACATCCAACCACTTCAATGTGTGTTCTTGTCTAATAATGTTAATTTCTCTTATTTACTGAAGTGTTTCGCCTCCTTAAATTAAGAAATTAATTTAACTAGCATCTAGGGAAGTAAGTTTTCTACTGAAATTCCGACTCTTACTTCAAGGAAAAAAAACATTAATTATGACATTAATGAAAAATGGGAGCTTATGTTTAAAGAAAACAGGTTAGGGCCATTGCAGTTAATCTATTAATCATTTTTCTCCGACAAATCCTCTTTGTCAGTTCAACCACGTAACCCTTCTCACGCATCTTTCATTCAACTGCATGAAGCACAAAATTTAACTTTTGTTAGAATAACAAATTCTCAATGAGGGGATATATAAGTAAAATTAAAAGATGTGATTTTTCTTTACGTGAACAATCTAACAAACTTCGAGCTCCGTGAAAAGCTGTCATTTCTTGAATGGGTGACCGAATATTTGCTATTCACCAAAGACCCTACTCAACACAAAATTAGTTCTTTAGACTATTTCGAAATCTGATCGCTAGGTTACGCCCATCGTCAAATTCAAACCGTGCGTACTTGTTTCGCAGCAAGTGGCAATTTGAAATGTGACGTCACCAAAGTTGAACAACTTAAGTTGGGGCAGGACGGATGACAGCTAGACACCTAGCCAAGAGGAAAACGAAAATGTCAGTGGGCTCAACTTACACCCCCCTCCCCAAAAAAAATGGGTGAGGGGCGAAGTGAGAGAGTGAAAGAGAGGAGAAAACAAGGACATGAAGGCGGCAAACAATCAATCTTACATGTCTACCTCACACAACCGCCCACAGGGAGCAGCAGCGTTTCTTAGGACAAGAGTGGTACGCATACACATTAAAATTTTGCTTAGCTGACCACTTCAGGATTTATGGACCTAGGCGCAGCCTGAGCACTAGGCTTACCGCATTACTTGCAATGAAATGCCCCCCGCTGTGGAACTGGAGATGTAAGAGGCAAATCATCCGCACGCAACGATGAAACTGGATAACGGCTACAAGCTGCTTGCTCACTACTGCGTTCAGTAATGTATCCTTAAAAGTTCTATTCTGAAAGATAATAACTCATTAAATTCATTCCGTCTCCTATCTCAAATTCTAGAAATTCAAGCATTCAAACGTGTAATTTTACCTGCTGTTTTACATAATGTTAAACTCTGTACCTTGTTCTCACACAATACAATAGAATGGGGTGTATTAGTAGAGGATGCTTATGAAAACGCAGGACAAAATCACAACATATGGAAAGCTGACAATTCCTTCGAAAATAGGGCAAAGTTCGAATATTTAAATACGGTACTCACGTAGGTTCATGGTGACATTAACACCACGTTAAATTCAGAAAATACTTGTTATCATTCGATTCTAGGTAGTTGAGGCACTATGCTACAAGTCGGAAGATCGCGGGTTCGATTCCCGATTAGGTCACTGGAATTTTTCAATTTACCTAATCCTTCCAGCCGCACTATAGCTCTGGGATCGACTCAGCCTCTAACAGAAACGAGTACCAGGAATCTTCCTGGGGTTAAAGGACGGCCGGCGCTTAAGGCTGAAAACCTCACCGCCCTCTGTTAGCCAATTATCTAGAAAATATGGGAGCCTCGACGTGTCACAACACTATGGCCCTCCACGGCCTTTACAGGGATTACTTTTACCTTGCCATTTTACCATTCAGTTCTTAGGTTTATCGTTTCTTTAGCATGGATGTGAAACTTGGTCTCTCTCAATGAGGGAAGGATACAGGCTGAGGTGCGTTCGAGAGGGGTACCTGGACCGCAGAAGAATGAAACCATAGGACAACCAGGAGAACTGCGAAATGAGAAACTCCATAATGTGTACAGCTATTCGGCTGACACAATTAAAGAAGATTTGCCGGGGAGATATGCAGTACGCGTTGAGGGTAAGAAATGTGAACAAATATCAATCGGAGAAGTAAAAGGGGTGTAGCCACGCGCGGCAGCTATGTAGGTATCAGCGCACTGAATTCTTGGCACTTTTTATGTTTTTATTTAATAATCAGGAGGAACAGTCTGGATTCAACGTCGTGTGGACTGAAAAAATGTGAAGTGCTATGAAGTGAGTGTATTTACGAATACACAGAGACTGTGTCTTGACTTTGAAGTCATACTGTGCCATATATTAGCAATTTGCACAGGGATAAAGAGGAAGGGAAAATAATATATTTAAAAAAAAAACGCTCTAAGGAGTTGATGGAACGGCAAGGAAAAAGGTACTTCCATGATAGTGCTTCGATTTGTCAATAACTGCAAAAATTCGTATGAAGGAGACAGTGCGAGAAATTTAATTTTACTTGGCATGTTGATATATTATGTATTTTCCATGGGAATTAACAAACACGCCCGAGCATGTCTTATTATCATCTGAAATGTTCAGTTGAGCGTTACGGGAAGCATGCTGTGGCGATGTTTGTGTCGTGTATCGATCATTGAAGTCGGGTGTTTGGGGGCCACCCAGCGGCCCCTTAATGCATAC
This sequence comes from Cryptotermes secundus, assembly GCF_002891405.2. NCBI lineage: Eukaryota > Metazoa > Arthropoda > Insecta > Blattodea > Kalotermitidae > Cryptotermes > Cryptotermes secundus. The sequence goes on along the minus strand of NW_019724588.1, from coordinate 1,798,416 downwards.
ATCAAGAGCTGAAGGAGTGCTCGGACAAAGCTCGCGTAATTAACCAAGACTGTCTTATCGCGACCAAGAGGCACCCCGGGGGGCGCGCGCAGGTGGAACGGCAATTTCGCCTGCACAATCTGCCGCAGTTTGTATCTCTAAGTTATGTAATAAATAACACACAATTCTTGTTTAACCCACTTTCCGTACTTCATAAAAAACCACCTCACAGTACCGTGTCCATGTGTGTGTGTGTGTACTTCCTAATACTTTCGATTCGGTCGGAAGATTTTAATGAAAGTCGATATAATCGTAGTTCCACTTGAGGTCACGCCCACCTTCATAATTTAACGTCCTGACGTTACGAAACCAACGCAGCGACTGCGAGAAACTTCCAGTGTGACGATACCGGCGATGTGATAGTGCGTCTTCAGAAATAGGAAAGTTTCAGTTAGATCAAAGCTAACTCCAAGGCGGCAGGTCCTTTGAGAAGCAAATGATCGCTCATGCACGAAGAAAAATTCCCTGTCTCGTATGGAACTCGAAGGCGTATTACAATACAGGGTTATTCATAAATCCGTAAAACATTTTAAAAATTCACAACAAACTGTGCATGGGATCATGGTAATTCTTACGCCCATACAGTATGAAGCTCTCCAAGTTTTCTAAAGCCCGCGAAGATACTTGCCGTGGTTTGCGCAGTTTATTTATTGTAAATTTTCAAAATGTTTCACGGACTTATGAATATTTGCCAAAACCCGATAAGTCCTGAAGCGCCTGCGTAACATTTGTACAATTTATTTAACTCTCTGCCGAACTACAAAACTGGAGGACTACCCCTTGTCAGTTCCTTGTGGCTACTTTTAAATATATTGTCACGTGTAATAGTAACTATAGAAGCGGGTTTGAACTGGCGAATCGATTTACTGGATATTCATCAGTCGCAACTACAAATAATTACAACATTCAAGATTACTGTAATTACAACACACACTAATTCTTCTTCAACTATGGACTTCCCGTGGCTATGTCCTACCAGAAACTGACTCGCCAGAGTCAGAGTTAGAGTCAGAGTCAGAGTTACTTTACGACTGGCGGTTTACGGCTAATCAGTTCGTCTTTGCATCAGGCCCCTTGAGGCCGACGACCAGAGATTTTTTTTTCCCAACTGAACTCTTGCTGTAATAGCCCTTATGTAACATCCTCTCTGACGAGAAGATGGGTCTGTCTCTTATGAATACATTCGACCTTTCGTCAAGTGTGTATTTCGCACATATACAAGCTTTACGGAGCAAATCATGCCTAACTTACAAATTTTATGCTACAATGAAAACTTAGTCATTTGAACGGGCATAAGCTTGACCTCCGCCAAGTTTAAGCTTCTTATAAATATCTGACCCCAGATATTTCTAACTTCGTTATATAGCCTTCGCACGGATCACACAGAAAATACCCATTCTATTGTAAGAATTGTTGCGTAGCATAGCAACTAGTTATAGACAACTCAGCTCCTATTGTTGATTACTCAGACCACATAGAAAACATAGTTTCCCGTGTACTGTTGTATGTTGGAAAGTGTTTACCGAGCCGTTGCCTATCAATGGTTTCTTCAAATCTGTTACAATATTTTCACCTGGCTTGCGAAAGCAGACTCCTCCAAACGCAAGCTGAAAGCGGATCATACCATGGTGACAAGAGACCCAGTTAACATGACAATTAATTCTTGAGGCATATGAATCAATAAAATGATTCCGGGTATAAGCCTTGGAAGTTACTGCTTCGGTAACCTACTCGGTGCCGGTCACGGTAGCCGAGATCGTGGGTTCGAATCCCACTCAGGGCATGGACGTTTGTGTGCGTTTTTCTGTGTTTGTCTACCGGTAAAGGCCTTGCGACGAGCTGATCACTAGCCCAAGGAGTCCTAACGTGTGTGTAAGATCTAGCAAACCGAAGTGAAACGGAGGGTTTCATGGAGATAGGCCTAGGCCCAAACTGGGGCTGTAGCGCCACAGGAAAAAAAAACCTACTCGGTAATAGGACAAAAAATGTTTAAACTTAGAATAGCATGGAAAATTGAATTCACTGAGTACTAAGGATTCCTGTCGGACAACGTATGAATGGGGAATGGTTTAAATAAGTTATTTATTGGATATAAGTTACTCAGAAAACCAACAACAAGAACCTGAGTTTGGTTGATCGGCTGTCTAGGCGAGGTGGTCTCGCGAAACAGGAATCTACAATGTGATATAAGCGGAGTTTCTCCATCACTTCAGGAACAAATACAAAGAAGAAAAAACTGGAATTCACGATCCAATTCTTGTATCCCTTCATGTCACTTACTCATGCCAAATCCGAAGCCTAAATTTCTCTTAATATGAACCCGGATACGAGCTCTTGAAAACTAGACAGTTCCGCTGGCGATTCTCAGACATAAGAAGTCAGTCCTATTTGATACTGCTGAATCGGTGTGCACAATTTATCAATATGTCCAGAGCACGAGCATTGTTGTACGGAGAGGGAATCTTTTTTCGACTCTTTGTGTTTCTGTGGCAGCCAGCAGAGGCGGTAGTGTGCTAGAGCTTCTGAACAATTATTCTCGACCGTCATCTGTCATCTCCAAAAGGATTTTCTCATGGAGAAGTTGGTTTGCCTGCTGGACACAGCTCAAAGGAGATGTTGAGTCATGTGATATGTCCATAGGCCATGCACGGTCAAGCTGGTATCTTCTTCCTCGAATTTAGAAGATAAGTCCTGTATAGGCGGTCCATCTTAAATTTATCGTAACACGTTTGTAGTAGTAGTCACAGTAGTAGAAAAGTAGTAGTGATAGCTGTAGTAGATGATTACCATCATCATCATCAGCAGCAGCAGCAGCAGCAGCAGCAGCAGTAGTAGTAGTAGTAGTAGTAGTAGTAGACCCAACAACTTACCTATCCTTAAGTCTTTGAAGTGAACACTTATATTCGGGTTTCCTTAAAAAAATTGTATGGATTTCTTCCTTCGAAAATGTGTGCCCTGCCCCATTCACCCTCTTTCGTTTGATCAACTTAATATTATGTTATCTAGTAAAGAGTACAAATTATCCAGTGTTCTCCATTTTACTTCTATATCCTGTTCCTCAAGCCCAAATATCTTCTTCGGCACCTTGTTCTGACAGCGCTATTTTCAGCTATGGGAATTCGGTGCGAAGTTAAAAAAAAACGTGTACTTAAGGTTCACAGACGAGTTTTTTATTGCTAGTGGGGTGGGACTAAGTCCCTTGTACTGCGGCCACTTGTGGCCTATTGTACCAGCCCCAGATGATAGGTGAGGGTGATTGTGGAGCAATTGGTGAAATGAAGATAGGCACGGGAAACCGAAGTACTCGGAGAAAACCTGCCCCAGAGCCACTTTGTCCACCACAAATCCCACTTGACTAGACCCAGGATCGAACCCAGGCCGCCGCGATGGGAAATCAGGGACTAACCGCTTGAGCTATGGCGCGGCCTTCACAGGCGAGTCGGTGGGCGTCTTGATTAATTAATTTTTCATATCTTACATGTTATATAATGACATACAATTTTACAGATTCATTGCCTGCTCTACTGAAAGTATATCATTATCAACCTAGACACTGGTCCTAAAATAAGCCACGCTCCTCTCCTCAAAGTGGAACTGTATTGTTCTGATTCAGAACTTGTGCCATTAGTTCGGTCAGACTACAACCCGCAAAGAATCTCGAGCATTTTAACAGCAAATATTTCTAAACTTCACAGAATAATAGCCATATGTTTATGTTTGCATAAATTCAGATTATCGAAGTTAACGGAAGAATAAGGCGAATAGAGACGGCAGAAATGTGTTGCCTCTCAGGAATCACATGACTTGGAATAAAGGATCATGTAAAATATGAAGGTAGAAAAGAAAGATAAAACTATCCTTGTAACAGGCTGTGGAGACCCACAGGTTTGTTAAACGTCGAGGTTCCAAACGACTCACAGATGGCGGCGAGGTCAGCCTTATGCGCCGGCCGCAAATTTACGCCCAGTAAGATTCCTGGTACTCATTTCCGTTAGAGGCTGAGTCAATGTCAATTATGTCAATTGAAAAGTCTAATGAACTCATGGGTAATCGCACCCGCGACCTTTGGGCTTGTAATATAGTGCTTCAACCAAATATCCTACCGCATGCCCCTAGAAATGAAAGTATTTAGAAAAACTGGGAATAATATATATGAATTCAGTAAATAAGCTGTCGGGAGATCAGCTGGAAAATTTGGCAATGCTCCCTGAAAACCGAAATTCGAAATGTCCATATAGGCCCAGATCGAAAGCAGAAGTTGCAAGGAGCGTCCGACAGAAGAAAGGAGTATTCTCGTCTCCGCTGTCGAAGTGATGAAGAACTTCATTTGTGATCTCTGATGTTGTTGCATTCGGGGTTACGACATCGCGTAGTTCTGCACGAGGATTCCGACGTTTCGGAGAAAAATGCAAGCTCTATATTTTTGATTGTTATGATTAAGATGAGGATATGATTGCAAACAAGGATATGATTGCAAACAAGAATGTAACTCAGATCAACGAGAAGATACGTGGAAATGCAGACTGGATCATACCAACTGGAACAGCGAACAGCCACACTTCTTTCCGTGAGTCTGAGTGCTTTCTTTCCTTGTTTACATATCCTAATAATTCCTCGCCCTACAAAATTAAACTCTGAAAATGGCTGTAGGATTTTCCTCCGAAACATCTGTACCCGCCAAAGAACTACACAGATTCACAACCTCAAAACCACAACCTTAACAATCATTGATATGAACCCCTCGAAGCGTGTAGTGATTCGCGATGACGATGACCGTTAGTCCCAGCTCGTGCCTTAAAGGCACAGAAACAAAACGATGTAACGCCGACAACAAGAAGTGGAGTTCCATTCCAAACTGCACACTTCTGAGCCCAGCACTGGCTCAGATTATTGTTGTGTATGTGTTGAGGGGGGGGGGTTGGAGGAAGGATCTGTACAAGGGAGTGGGGTGCAACAAGACTAATGACGGTCTTCCTGCAGTTGTGAATGCGACAGTTGGCGTCGAAAGGAAGAAAAGAACGGAGGAGGCAGAGAAAAACACACATATACGCAAGTAACCGGCAAGAATGGGCTACGGGAACAACAGAAATGGCTGCTCTTCTATTGGCTATAGTGCGCAGAATCCGTTTCTGGATTCATCAGTAATTTTGTTTGGTATAATTTTAACGAATGTAGAGCATGTGTCCCTGCAGCGAGGGCTGTGAGCTTCCTGTCCTACCAACAAGCTGAAGGACCACCCCTCGTCAGGTTTCCACCCGGCTATCTACCACATACCGGAAGCCGTCTCCATCACCCGATACCCGGAGAAGTGTCGCGCCTTGATGACATGGAGCTCACACCACATATTTGGGGTAATGAAATTAAAAAGATAGACAAGGTACGTAGCATGCATACCATAAATTACATATGCATATAAATTTATGATCGTAACCTGAAGGAACGTGACCAACTGTAAGTCTTATAGGAGGATATTTTTAATATACACATTAGGAAATTAGGACACGAAAGTGTACACTGCAGTTTGTCTGAGGATAGGATTCAGAGTTCCTGTTCTATAAGGTAGATAAATTCTTGATTAATTGCATGCCTATGAGCTTCTCAAGACATATATTACATGAGTAAATAACAATTCGTGGAATTCAAAAACACTGTTTACAAATGGCACAAGATTTTGCTATGCAACTGTGTCTGTGGGATCACTACACTGACTATTGTCACGTATTTCAGTGATTAAAGACGGGGTTCAGATTTGTAATTGGATTTACTGACCACTTACAGGTCGTAACTACAAATAATTATTATACTATTACTGACTTTCACACTACAAAGGACTGCACGCTACTCTCTTCAGTATCTTTCCACAAGGCTTCACGGATTTATAACACAGGAACTACACAAGTCTCGATAAATCACACACTCCCAACACCACTGCACTACAGCACACATAAACTCTTCAAATCACATGTCAAATCTTCACAGGCCGACTTCTTGTACTCTTCTGTACGCCTCGAGCTTACTGCTTGCTTGCTTGCTTGCTTGCTTGCTTCTGCCGCTACCACTTACTACTACTAGTAACTGCTCTGAACCCTCCTGGACTCTTATTTATATAGCCGCGGAACGGACGTGCATCACAGGAAACACATGTCACGCGATCACTACCTAATGCTGTGTGACGTCACCGCTGACAAACACAGCTTCCTCTACTGTTGCATGTTTGACCGTGTTTACAGAGTTGTTGCCTGACAACGCGTTGATCAAATCCGTTACAATGTGAAAGAAAGCGGAATTTTATTTTGTAGATACTGTAACCGTTTAACTTTTGTGGTGCGTTTAACCACGTGTTCGGATGCAGTTGGCCGCAGCTGCTCACTGGCGAATCACCCGCTAGTGATTCTGTAGAAGTCGGTGATGATGTTGCCTCACCTTAACAGTTGTTTGGGCGTCACCGCAGTCGGGGAACATGAGGCTATAACCAGGGCCGTTAAGTAGGCCTTGGCTTCAACAAAACCGCAACACCTTTATAACACACACACACTTTATTTAACGAGTTGTATCTACGTGTTGGTTACACTTGAATATAAGACTACATACAGTCCTTTGTTCCTTTGTGTGAAGACGGAACGTGTACGAACGCGTCTAGTTAGCGTCTCTTCTGGAGAAAGAGCTTTACGTATCGACATCTCAGCGTCAGTATGATGTCATATTACAATTTCAATAAGCTGATTGGCTGTTGGTGGGAAGTACCGCTGTAAAGCCCCTAGCTACCTACTCCTTGGGCTTACATCACCCATCACAAGACAAGGAAAGAACTGAATCATGAGTTTCGTGAGGGCCACAAGACACTGAGTCATCCCCTTTCAATACATAGTTCACGGCAATTTATAGTGCGTAGTAATGTATGCAATTCACCCAAACTCGTAATTTAAGTTCTGTTAAAACACAAAAGTTACATAAAAATGAAGGTATGCATAAATTAGGCGAAGTATATTACTAAAAAGGAGTAATCGGTGTGTAGGCATGGATCCGAGATGCTGAGTGCTTCCTCTGTTAGAGCTCCGTGTTTTGTCACAAAGGAATACGTTGAGACTTTGTCAAATGCCTTTAAAAAGAGGGAAGCGACACATGTAAAAATTCAGACAAGTGACATGAAATGTTAGAAATAGTGAAGTGAGGCTGAACTGATGCATGGATCGCCATATTTGCTGCACCCGTCTACACATCTATATAAACTCGTATACAGTATAGTACGTCTGGCTTTTGTTCTGCAAAATTTCAATTTTCTGTATCGTTACAATTCCATGGGCGAGACATGTTTTCAGTACGTTCTGGTAAGGTGAAGTGTCTGGAGACAAATTAAATTTCGTCATTTGCTTTTGAACACATTTACCGCGCCCACTGTTTACAAGAGCTGGACACGTTTATCTCAGTATGACAACATAGCCATGACTGCCACCTGCCTAGTCCCTTCTCTGGAGACTTAAATAACGTAATCCCTGAAGCTGTGGCGTATCACTCGCCTACGCAGCTGCCTTTGTGAGCAGATACACAAACAAACCCCAAGCCATTTATTCTGTTTGTTACCAGGCAACATGACAAACCCCAACAGGCGTTAGTATTAATGAATTTAAAATATTTATAGAGATTCCAGTCTTATTGTTCCCAATAATTTCCACTGCCCTGGATCGTAAACTGAACCACTTCTTAGAAGAAAAACCCGACGATTCATTTCGGGAAAAAGCTGACGCAGATAAACAGCTTGCTTGGGTAGACCGCTCAGACATTGCAGAAAGATTGAGGACAGGGGTCACGCAAAGAAGGGGGACACTGGTCAAGTAAATTAATTAATTAATTATCCATGTTTATCAGAAAATTCTCTGTAAGGTCAGATTTGAGAATTACTCGTAACATTACGATCAGACGGTTTGTCGCAGAGCTTCAGTCCACTGATAAGAAAGCTCTAGTGTCAAAACACTGCAGCGAAAGCAAATGGTACAGTAGCAGCAGCAGAAGAAACCGGAGGAGGTTTTTTAAAGCACCGAGTGAAGCAGGAAGGAAGGGAAGGCTGGTCTTCAGCTGGAAGTCGGTCGGCCAGGATCTCCTGCTTAGCTTGAAGGGTGATGAATTGCATAGGCTAAGCAGATTGCCCGGACTTCAACCGTCCCAATGATTTATTATGTATATATGCACCCATGATACTGGACCAAGTTGGAAGGGGGGGGGGGTGATATCTGCAGGGAATGACGTGAAGGGGTAGAGCAGAGGGCTTTTAGATGAAAAAATGCGATGGAGGATGAGGGTTGAAGTGGGGATGAGATTGGGAAATACTGTCATGTCGAGCGTTTCGGTGACGGCTGTACTGAGTATGTGTTAAAGAAATTAAAGGTACATATTTGTTTTTTTCTGGTACATCTTTTCTTCTAGTATTTTTAGTAGACTGGAACCAGTGATTTCATGAGGGCTTTGTGGACATACGGCACTACCTAACAAAGGAGATGGGCGAAAATAGGAAACGATGTTACAGAAATGGGCTGAAGTTAGCTACAACAACAGCATTGGGTTAATGTTGAAGCCTATAAGCTGCATTCTGCTACTGTTAAACACAATTGGTAACAGTGTTTCAAAGTGCCAACCCCCAACAAATTAAATAAACACAACCACGTCAGAAACGTAAAATATTCTTTGTCAACTGAAATTAATACTAATATACCAATTATACTTAATCTCGTTCTGTTTATCGAATCAACTACGTACATGCTACAGAATGTTATTTGAGAACATGATTATCTTTACTACAGACGTTCCCTGCTTTCGCAGAAACAGAAAATAAGACATCCAGTTCAGTAAGTTCCATCATTGGATCCTATTCTGCACCAGACGAATCCACTGAATACCTTCATACATATATTAATAAAACATGCTAGGTCTTGACCTGTTTAAGATATATTCTGTATTGAAATGTGACAGACAGTTACCGAACTCAACCTCAATATTGATATTATTTGGATGATCTGCACAAAATAAAACTTACTGTTAATTTATTGGTCTCAGTTCGTTTAGGATAGCATTTTGCAGAGTAATAGTGAGCACGAACCGAATTGAATTTAACATTGATATTATCTTGACCTGGAGAGCTATGCTGGCGGGAGAGTAAACTCCTGGTAGGGCCACCAATGCCAAACGTGTCAAAGGATAGGGGCCAAGAGAAGTGTAGTCTATGGCCTTTAAGGTTTGGGGATTATGCGTGAGTCTCACAACCTCACCTCGGAATAATCTAATGTTACATAATGTCCAGAGCCTACGGAGGAGGGCGACGGAGGAGGCGAAGATGCACACAACGTTGTAAGTCAATAAAGAAGAAGAATGACATTATCTTTAAGAACCGTTTAAAAAATAAAAGTAACTTGCTGGCAGTTTATATTTTAGCTTTGCAACATTTTGGCTAGAAAACATTCGCCGAATTTTACTTCAAGAGCGATGTTATTTTGAGGAACTGTACCATCTTGACAAATAACTTGCGGAAGTTACTAGGATTTAAGCTGTACTGCCACTGCTGACTTGTCCTCAAAGGAACGCCAAGACATGGAAAACTTGTGTGAACAGCCATGTCAGGATCTCGACAGCCCACGGAAGCTCAGTTGCAAGTTAGGGTACACATCTTTCAGCATGCGTTGAGTTGTGTCTCTATCAATACAGAATAGCCGTGCGCCAACAAATTTTAGCAGTAGTCGGTCCTGTGGCGCGGTGTATAAGCTGGAAGACCATGTGTTCTTGACTTTCCGTTCTGAGGGACTGAACCACTTAATATGAAGAATGGGCGCGGATGGGGCTGCACCCCACTAAGCTTTTCCGGCTGTGGGTACTAACCGAGAAACAGAGACGAAGAGGAAATACGAACTTTCATAGAGGCGTCTTTAGGAACGCCTCAGCTACTGCAACATTTCAAGGCGATACACATCCCGGATAGGCCAATGCATGTAGCGCTGGTCGTATATGTCTCGAGAACAGCTGGGTGAATTTTGATGCAATTGGGTTTGGATCATATCCCACTGGTGGCTGCTGCAAGCTCGTTTTAATCTCCTACGTGGCGGAAGCAGAAACTTGTGAGGTGGAAACAATACTAGCGCCACTAGCGTCCTAAAATTACGGCAACAGATCTTTGAAAACATGCAAGTTTTGGATAGATTTCTCTTAGCAAAAATCATATGGAAGACACATTAAATCTGTATTTAAGTTTGATAGCGACAGCTAATGAATCACTGCAATGAAGTTTGGTATGGATATACATCAAACACGTCAATGTGAGTTCCATATTAAATATTATCTATAAGTGAGTAGTTAAAACATGGCGACGATGTGAATTTTCTGCGTAACACTTTTAACAGATAGCACCACTCAGAATGCATGTGGATACTCTATGCATTCCTGTACATATTAGACAATTTATATCATCTCTGAAAACTGAGGGTCGTCTGACTGCTCGCTGAAGACTTGTCGGCTAGAAGCATGTAAGCTATAGTCCACATATACTGTAAAGATCAGTTCATGCAAACAATGGCTTATTTTATGGTACCTGTTAACCGATTTATTTAGGTCTTATTCTGCTAAGAATGATACTCTGGACCATTAACAAAATGTATCCTTACAATGGTCGTATTTAGGTTATCGACTTACTGATATATTGTTTGTTAAATTAAGATTTTCAGTAACCTCCGTTATGTAGGGTCGAATTGGGGGATCATTTAAAAAGTATGAACCGGAAATTAAGCAGAAGGAAACGATCATGATATATATGTTTTATGTATTATCCGCTCATTTACCTGAAGGCTTTCAGGAAAATCAAGATCTTTCAGTCGGGGCAGTTGGTCTAAACGCAAAAATTTGTATGAACTCCTCATCTCTCGTATAAGAGAAGGATGAATATGGGCTGGATGTCAAAAAACATCCCTCCCCGCAGGATTCATATGGCAGATTCGTAACAAGAAGCTCGGTTGTTTTTTGGAATAGTTTTCATTCTATGACCAGTCAGCATGAAACTCCTCAACCACTAAGCATTATGTCTCAGCGGAGAGAGCAAAGAAAAAACGAAAATATATTACAGCAATCATTTCATATGTGGATACTTACAGCTCATTTCCCATTTCCATGCGTTTTAACTAAAGAAAAAATGGGAAAAGGGAGGGATCCGCTTTTTTCTCAACTGCTACCCTCGTTGCTATTGCTTTTCCACCTACAAGCGTCCACAATACCATCCGTTTAATCGCGTTTCTCTAACTTCCTCTCTCGGAAAAACTTGCACTCTAAGAAAGGTTATAACCACACATTTCAAGAGAAAGAAATTTATATATAAAGAAAACTGGGATGACAGTTTATCCTCTGTCGGAAAGAAGACGCGGGCTTGCATTTGCCCTTTCCCGTTTCTTTCTTTTCTTCCGTTTTACTTCTGTTTCACTGAACGTCACACTTGAGTTGTTAGCTGGCCTGTTTCGTACTCGGGAGGTTCCGGATTCGAATCAAGGTTCTGATACCTGACAAACCGAGATTTTTTAAGATTTTCTCACTCCCTCATGCAAAATGGTGAGGCAGGCCAAAACGGATTCCTTCCTCTGATTCCACGAACCTCCTATCGTAAGAGAGCGCCACTGAACACTATCTTAAGTCAGCTGAAACCAGTCAATAGTACCTTCACTTCTCCCAGATCGCCTTTCAGGTTTCCTAACAAAATGTTGCAATAATTTCTCCTCCTGCCCCTGTGTGTTAAACTGTCCATACAACTCATCACACTTTATTGCACTCCTTAATAATACCAGAAGTGGGCTAGGGCAGTCGGTATAACGAGGGTCCACAGTTCGAGTTCCTGTCCCTCCTCTCCACGTCGTCCAGACTGGTTCTGAGGCTGTCTGCAGCCATCTGTTAGCGCCAGTTCCGCGCTTACGGATTATTCTACTCTGTAGATGGAGGTAATATATTCCTCCGAAACGTCGGCTCACACAAGATCTACACGGCGCCATGTCCCAGAATACGGCATTCTTCAATGACAACGTACATGTGTGTTATAAAAACTATTGCCCTAGTGCCTGTGCTTCAATCATTATTTTCAATAGCTAATGAAGGCTTGGAAATTGTCGTAGCCTACGGATTTGAAACCCAGATAGAAGAGGATTCTCTAGTTATTCAAAAGTATCAACCTGAATTTTCATAAGAATAATAATTATAACCGGCATTTAAGACTGTATTAAAGAAATGCAATGTTACTGAACTAAATGATAGGTTTAATGCACAATAAACATCAAAAGCTATCTTTCACCCGCAGAAACAAATTAAAACTGACTGCTTAATAGGGATTAAGAGGAAAAACGCATATCCTTCGAATCTTGTAGGAAACACGTTGAATGTAACACATGCTTTTATTCGGGTAAGACACTTAAATACACATACCAATACATCTACCGGCACACACCCTTGAAGAAACATAAAATTACACACCATTATGACGAGACATTTAAAATATTTTTGGAGGTTGAAGACCATTTCTGAAGTACTATGTTTTCTTTCTGTAAACATCTTCAGCAATTGTAAAACGTATCTTTAAACTTTTAACCTTCCGTAAAATAAGCCGCTAACCAAAGAAAGCCTTATCGGTGAGTTTAACAATGACAATAACAGTAAGAGGATCGTAAATTCAGCTTTGTATGTCTCTCTTATAATGTTCTTCACGTGCTTTTGTCTTCCATCTCACACAGAACAGCCTGAAGGGTCACGTTGCTACTCAAAGACATCAGCGTGGAGAATGACCGTTCAAAAACAACGTCTTCTTTTATATATCCGCAGAAAATTTCATTCTTTATGGGAATTTTTGGTACTGGAATGTCTACACATAAGAACCCTATACCTTCTTTTATTTTAAACTTCTTCTTTACGCAATTCTCTTTTATCTTCTCTTCCACTTTTCTCTTTTTCTAAGTTTTCCAAGAAGATATGTAGCCATGTAAAATAATGCCATAACATGTTATTACATCAGGGGCTAAAGGTTTTGAGATAGGAAGACAAAGACAGTCAAAGATAGAGAGAAAAGGGAGAGACAGAAAAAAAAAAAAGAAATAGACTACTAGGTAGGAAGAACTCCGCAAAGTCTGAAAGAGCAATAACATTTTCCCCTCGAGCTGTTGTCAGCTCGCTCAGAAGCTGAACGGCTCAAACATCATGGATTTATGAACACTCACAGCAAGTGTTCAGCTGACACCCAACAAGCAATGAAGAGTCAGTAAAAATATAAGCAGCATTCTGGATCAGAGGACGCAGTGTCCAGTTGTTGGTAAGACACATGCCATTCTGTGTCTCAGTCACACTGATACTGTCCAACGCAGATTTACTTACACGCGCGGAAACAAATGCGAAACAACTGTTTGCAGAATATACATTCTCTAGCATTGCATACGCCAAAAGGAACCCTAGTGCTGTCTCCTAACCTTTCCAACAGTTACTCATTTTTGTCGCATCAAATTTTAATTATGTTTTATTGCTACGTTCAGTATATGCTGCGAACGTGTTCATTCCCACTTCCATCTTGTCCTGCTAATAAGAACTAGGAAAGAACCGCGTAAAAAAACATTGTTCCTCTGTTGCAGTGCTATTGTTGCCGTGGAAATATGCTTATTTCGCGGCCGTTGCCTAGGAGCGGGTCTCTATCCCACAATACTCAGAGTGGTAATACGTGAAGTTAATTATGTATCATAATTATGTAGTTAAGCTCTATGCTATGAAGACATATGGGGGAGTGGAGGTATAAGTCAGCCATTCTTTATCTCGGTATTAGATGAAGGTAAGTATATCGAAGCCGGTCACGGTAGCCGAGCGGTCTAAGGCATGCGCTGTCTTCGCTCGCTCGGAAGCCGGGATCGTGGATTCGAATCTCACTCAGGGTATGGATGTTTGTGTGAGTTTTTCTGTGTTTGCCTATAGGTAGAGGCCTTGCGACGAGCTGATCACTCGCCCAAGGAGTCCTGCCGTATGTGTAAGATCTAGAAAAACCGAAGTGAACGGAGTTCATGGAGGTAGGCCTAGGCCCACTGGGGCTGTAGTGCCAAGGAAAAAAAAAGTATATCGAAAGGAGTATGAAGTAAATTCAATAATAACGTCAGGTGTCCTCTATTAGGTCCGTGGTAGAAAACAGACATTGACAAATAGTTACAGTTTTACATATAATTAAGTAGGCATTTGCGTATAGAAACGTGAGGAACATGAAGTAGGAAATTGCACCAGCAGACAGCTAACAAATTTTGGGTTCTTCCTTCTCGTAATTTCTAGAAATTTCGGGGGAGGAAGTAGGATACTGTTATATCGAAAGGTATTAATGCCGTCATATAAAATATTATTAAACAAAATTACTCTGAAAGAAATATATAATTAACTGAACCACTGCTACAATGAAGACCATAAATAACATATGATATAATTTCTTAGAAGATCAGTAACTGAAAAGCCTAGCCAAGCTTATAAATGCGACTGTACCAAGTCTTATAAAAACACTCAGATTTCTTGGTTTCCACCCCCACTTTCGCACAAGACGACTTGGAATTGCAATGTTGTGTGTAGCTTTAGATAGGGGAGGAAGGTCACATTATGTTTACTTGCGTCTGGGGGGTGGCGTGTGATAGCCAAGTAGGTTTCTACTGAGCTCCAGAGAGTGGTTTCCAGAATGAGGAAAGTTATTTTGGGGCAGAGACTGAAGAGGGGGGGGGAGAAGCACTGGCTAGTCATGTGGATGGTGTAAGAAGGTTCCTCAGCTTTGAAGCAAATTCAGCCAATATATGTCTACACGTACATCAGTATGCAGAGCAAACTGTTACTCCGATAAATATTAGAGAAGAACCAGAGCGTCGATTTCAATCAGAGTAAACCATCGCTATATCGGACAACGATATTCCTGGGTTCGGATATAACGGACCAAATCTTGCCATGTACAATTGTGAATTTTTTGAGATGCTGAGGCACTGAGAAGGTTTCGTAGTTAGAAAACGGTTTAAAACGAAAGACAGCCACAATATAAACAACCATTAAGTAATCACAGTGTATTTTTCTATGTTCATTTCACGTACTGACTACGTATCCTGTGATGTATTTCCGTGAATACATCTCCGCTCGGTTATAGGGGATATCAGCGGCAGCGGACATTCTAGCTAGCAATTCAAAAGAAATAATAGAGTATATTTGATACGGGGGTACGCAGTAGTGTAGTTGCTTGAGGCATTATGCTAGAAGTCTGAAGGCTGCGGGTTCGATTCCCAGTGTTACTAGATTCTTCAATTGACCTAATCCTTCCAGCCGTAATATGGTCCTTGGCTCGACTCAGCCTCTAAGGGCACCCATACATACACAGTTTGGCCTCCAGTTCGGCCTTCACAGTTGAAGACTGAAAGGCAAAACTGTTGTGTGTGGTGCGGCCGGCCGGCCAATCGTTTGGTCTGTTGGCCTGTGGGAAACCCGTCAGTCCGTCAGTTCTACCTGCAGGACCGTAGCACGTGACGTGTGTGACTCAACATTATAGGCTGGAAGACCGTGATTGTGGCATGAAGCCTGCCGCTTTATCTGCGCGTGTATGGGGAAGGAAAGTGAGGGGGTAAACTGTGAAAGTTTTGCCTGTAAGGTCGATCGGAAGGCCAAACTGTGTGTGTATGGGGGGGTCTAACAGAGCCTCTAAAGGGCGGTCTGCACGTAAGGTTGAGAACCTTACCGCCATCTGTGAGCCGAATATCTAGAAAATGTGCGAGCCTCAACGTCTCATAACCCTATGTGCCTTCATGGCCTGTTACAGGGACAGGCTTTTACATTCGCCTATCACAGTGGCCCCGTTCTAAGTCATGCACTGTTTTCGCTCGTTCGAAAGCCTGGATCGTGGTTTCGAATCCCATTCAAGGCATAGATGTGTCTATTTTTTGCGTCTAGCCTGCGTTTGTGCTAATCTGTGTGTAGGTAGAAGCCTTGCGACTGGCTGATTTCCTGTCCAAGGAGTCCTACCGACTATGTATTACATCAAGAAACTGAAAAGGCTGCCAAACCTCCAAAAAATGGTTGTAGAGCCATAATAATAATAATAACTGATGCACTTCGTATTCAATGAACTATAAATGCCACTACATTTAAGACAGGATGAGGATTCTGATATATCCTTCTTAACCGCACGGTCGTTTGTGAAGAGTAGTTATGCGCTGGGATTTAGCGTTACCGAACTGTCCAGAGTGATGCATAAGCATATATGGATACTCGTCACATATCTTATCAAAAACACCACTGATAATGTTTCGCGCGATCTGGTTATAGTATCAGCAATGCAAACATTTAATATTTTAACTCTTCTAGAATCTAAATTTTATTCTTCTTTCTAGGTACAGTTGCTTACAGTGACATGACACTGTCACATGTCTGTTTACTGTTAGTAAAATAATACTTTTACAACTCCGTATACACAAACAATATAGATATAAGGTGTAATTGGTGACGGATTATAATTATGTTTGTGTTCGGATTGTGTATGTATACTACAGCGTTCTCATGGCCTTGTAGTTTCTACATACGTACACAGATGGCAGCTGTATGTTCGAAACTCTGCGCCTGAAAGATGATTTATTTTAATACGCTGTTTCAACGGGAGGATGAAGATGAAGGAAGACGATACAAAAGAAATTATCCTTCGCTGAATTCCAAAGGACATTCCAACAGTGAGTTATATTCACATACAACAAACAATCACCGTTATTTACTTCTCTACACAAATACTGAAGTACTAGTCAGTTATAGCAAGCCTTCCCACCATGTTAAGAATATCACATATCAAGGAATCATAGTTAGTCATTTGTAAGGAGATCGTTGTCGCCCAGTTGACGGCCCTAACCAAGCACGTCTGGAGACAAACCACAAAAAATCACGGTGACATGTAATCCTACTGAGATTGAAGTATAATAATTACTCGAATTACTGCATTGCCCCAACATGCTCGGTAATATGTCATGGACATAATGAGGCCGCAAGAAGGAATCACACATACTAAGAAGAAGCAGTAACTTCATCTTACAAACTGCAAACCTAATCGAATTTTGTGACATAACATAACGGAACCATTTATGTAGTAATGTTGAGAATTCTTGGCCGCGTCTAATTTAGTGAAAAATTTAGATTGTCATTCCACGAAATAAAGGAGCCGGGATAGCGCAGTCGGTATTGCGACTGGTTACGGGCTAAACGACCGAGGGGTCGGAGTTCGAGTCCCGGTAGGATCAATGATTTTCTCTTCTCCACGTTGTTCTGACCGACTCTGGGGTCCACTCAGCCTCTTATCAAATGCGTACTGGGGGCCATTTCCTGTCGGTTCAAGTGGCAAGGGCGTGAAGCTAATTACTCACTTCCAGCTAGTGTTGAAGTCAAGAAAACGTGGAGCTCTACATGAACTCCGGCGGGTCACGGTAGCCGAGCGGTCTAAGACATGTTAACACCGCTCTTTTCCAACCCGCCTTTGTTTGTTTCAGCTCAGTCGGAATGGGGCTATCCCTGCTACACCTGTTTCTACCTTAGGACAGTGTATGATGGCCACTGCAAGTTGTCCTCACAGATCAAACTAAGGAAGATCGGTATAGGTACGGGAAACTAGCTGGGTCGGTTTGCATGAGTCTCAGGGTAGCGATGCCGAAGAAAGCGGTATTCTGGGAGTTAATCCAAATGACGTTTATTCACCTTTGTTCTCCAAACCACTCTGTTAAATTAATGTATTCTTAGCTTTAAGTTACAGCGTTACACGATCGGCAAGCTATGTCTCGGAGCGTGCAAGGGCCACGTCCGTTCAGTTCGGAATATGGTGAAAGTCTCTCGTGGAATGGCTTGCACACCCCACGCCGGGAATTCGAAAGATGGTGTTGACATATACATTTCATCACATCTTCCGTAGGAAGCTTGAACGAGGCAACTCAATCATACTGGCCCTCATTCACAGGCAACTGTAACAAGTTCTGACCTGTCCTCATTGACCTTCCCTTTAGGCGCGTCCGGTTCCATGTACCCGAGCTAAATTTATGACTGCTCGTAAATGTCAGAACTCCGGGCTCCTTGGTCCTGCCAGAATCTAGAAATTTCAACATAAACACCGTATTGCAAGTCCCAGACAATGAAATACGATATTAAAGATCACAATACATTTCCAGTAATATCGAAACATAAGACTTTTGAAATTAAAATTACCGAGAATTAATTAGAAATAAATTTCATGGTCATCTATAATCATCCAAATAAATACGGGCTCAGAATGATCAGCGTCAATGTACTGTCTTCGCTGGCTTGGAAACCGGGATCGTGGGTTCGAATCCCATTCAGGGCATGGATGTTTAGTTTGTGTGTGTGCCTTTTTCTGTGTTTGTATACAGGTAGAGACCTTGAGACGAGCTGATCACCCGTCCAAGGAGTCCTACCGAACGTGTATGATCTAGAAAAACCGAAGTGAACGAAGTTCATGGAGGTAGGCCTAGGCCCACTGGGGGCTGGAGAGCCAAGGAAAAAAATACATCAACTCCCCCATACTACTTCTTGGTGTAGTGCTTAATCAGTTAAGCACAGAAAAAAAAATACGTTACCATAAAATACGGTATGTTACGAAACTAGGTAGGTTTGACCCTAGCTACCCCTAAAACCTGTTTATGTCGAATGTGTGGTTTATAAACCAGCAACGTGGAATGCCTGCTCTTGTCGCTAGTCTATCTCATGTCTATTTCGTGACACGCCCCGATTGCACTCTACGTTCCGTGGATCAGATCAATAACCTTGAACCCGCTGGCACACGTTGATGGCTCCGAGGCGGCCACTGATTCTAACAACGCTGCTACGGTGATGGGTGTTAAGCATGATCACACCGAATGCTTTACTGGTCCGTTTAAGGGCATGGATATGCGTCCGTCTATTTTATTACTATTTCATTCATTCAATTATCAATGGCTCTTCGGTACTTTCCTGGGCCTAGGGCTTTTCTTCAGACAGTAGAACTCCTTGGGCGTGTGATCAGCCCTTCGCAAGGCCTCTACCTATACACAGGACAACACAAACACAGAATAAACGCACACACAAACATCCATGCTTTGAGTGGGATTCGAATCCACTATCCCAGTGCTCCAGCGAGCGAAGACAGTTCATGCCTGAGACCGCGAGGCGACTGTGATCGGGATTTTATCACTATATAAGACTATAATGTGACGAAAACCCTTTAAAATAATTTTATGAAACTCCCATCAAAGCTCTTCACTAGTAAGCAAATAGGTGAGTCCTTTTAGGGGTGACACGAACACAGACGAAACGAAATAATGGAATCGTTAAATACAGTTGAATAGATAATACTCCGGTTTCGTATTTTGGAGGACGCTGATTCGTACCTCGGTCCGGAGATTGTCCATATTTTGACTGAGGATTTGCGTGTGTTCCTAATTCTTTCCAGGCCAATACCAGAATATCACACAAAATTAGACTACGAACATTGCCTTACACATATTTGTCAATTAATTATGCATTAATCATCCTAACGTTGGACTCTCTATAGTCATACCCATCGAACACGTCGGCGAATAAGCTAATAAATAAAATATAGGGTTATTCATAAGTACGTGAAATATTTTGAAAATTTACAATAAATAAACCACCCAACGGATACCAAATTTTATTACACTGAAGTAGAGATAAACTCACAAAGTTTTCTTTACATAGTTCACAGATGCTCAATGTGTCCAGCTTTGCTGATACGGCAGACATCTATGCGATAATCCAATTCGTCCCACACCCGTGTCAGCATATCACGGTTGGCCAGAGCCCCAGCAGCGGTGATACGGTTGCGAAGAGCCCTGAGATTATTAGGCAATGGCGACTTTCAAAAAGGCTTCGAGAGATTCATTCTCTATCGGGGGAAGAATTATCATGATCCGATGCATAGTTTAATTGTTGTGAATTTTTAAAATGTTTCACGGACTTATGAACAACCCTGTATGTGCCTAAACAGAAAACATATAGCCACTGCGTTTCATATGCAAAGTTTTTTAGAGCGAATTGCTCGCAAATACTCTTGTAATTATAATCTCTGGGTTGTTATTTTTATGATCACAATAATTTCCCTCTTATTAACGCTTAACTGAATTAATTCCTTCTAAATAATACAGTACATAGAATAACAGTTCTTACCTCACAGGAAACACTTTACTTCTGCTCTACAAAGATGAACTAGTTAACGCTATTTAGGGAAGCAACCGTTTATTGTCGAAAATCATATGAAACAAAAAAATGACTTTGTGAGCAGAAAGCAGAACTTTAGTATGTTAAATTATACACAACCCCTGGAATTTAGAGGGTAAACATGAGAAAGCAAAATATCTGGATGATGAATCTGTAGAAGTATAGATTACAATACGGGAAACTGAGAAGAAGAAAATAGAAGAAAATATCTTTTGTTGTAGGTAAACTTTACGGAGGAAAACTTGATGGAGTAGGAGTGCTCTAGAAACCGAATGTTTAACTTAAATTTGGGCAATGTCAAGTGAAGGTCATATTAATTCTGCATCTACCGGTAACTGAGTCTGCAGATATCGTCAACCCAGGGCCCCGCCCCGTGTCGTAGCTTGGCTGACACACTACAGATAATTCATAAAGCCACTGAACAGTGCTGCCACCCCCCAACTGAGAACGCCATCAGCCCTGCTTGTTTCATGTCACTTCGCTGCAGCAAGATGTATTGATGAAGAGAGAGTAGGCAACCAGTCAACTAGAAGGATGGATGTAGTAACCAGAACTGCCTGAAAAGCGGTTGTGGGGAAGGCAACACACAAAGGCAAGAAGAAAAATACAGAAACAGAGAAGCGATGAAAGCGATCAAAGGGCACGATACAACTGCAATTATTGCTCAGACTACACATTCATATATACATATGTCCATAAAAGTTATGTTGTTCCTGCGCTTAATTAAACACCAAACAAGGAAGATGTAGGTGGGAGTGGAGGTACAGCTCTAACATTTTTGACCACTGTAATGGATAGAGAAGAGTGGTCAGCTTCAGAACCCGGCCGTCTTACCACCTGGGATAGGGGCCCGATACCCGTTGGGTAGGAGGCTTGATGGTCTCCAGAGCTGGTCTGTGCACTGTGTACAAAGAAATCTCCATCCCCTTTCGGGAATAGAACCATGGTCATCCAGCTAGTAGTCCGTCGCTACACTGTCTGAGCTATACCGGCTCCACGTATATATGTGTGAATGTATGAATTCATGTCGAGCTAGCAAGCAAAATCTGTAACGATACTAAATTGTTATCTTGGGGATACTTGCTTTGAATATCGAGCGGGAACGAGTTACACAACTGAGGCTTTCAGTGGTCATCCTCAATTCCTTTAAGATTTCATCCCATGAAATTAGTCAGTACCGAACTTTAAATCCGCCATATTATTATTTGCTAATAGGCCTTATCAATAGCAGGCAGGTATTCGACTTTCAAATTCGTGGCGAATAACTTTGTGTAGTATAAAACAAAGACTTGATACGAAATTTATTGATATTTCATGCAAATTTTTCCAGTTTCATAAATCGCTTAATGTAAGAATTTTAATTCGGTGACTATGAACATTACTGTTTACTGCGATGTGACGTCGTGTAGTTCAATTGATGGGTTCCAACGTTTCGGATTAACTTGCTGCTCCACTTTCAGGGTAATCTGAAAACGGAGGCAGCAAGTTAATCCGAAACACTCATACGTGTACGGCGTCACATCTCAGAGGTCGGTAATCTTGGAAGAGCGGGTTTTGTACAAAACTCGGTTTTGGCATGTAGTTTCTTCTTCCTGTAAAACTGTGTATTATTCTGAAGCTACATAAATAAATTGCTAGAACACATCAGAAGTGGAAATTTCGTTACACGAGGAAGTAACTACTAAGAGGCCTCGCCATAGCTCAAGCGGTTAGTCGCTGATAGACTTGAAAGGATTCTGACGATGGTGTATGCTGTACAGAATGATAAGGTATATTTTGGACTCTATCCATCGTCTGGTATATATAAGACAAAAAAACCACAACGTTTCGGAGACTGGCTCTATCTCCGTCCTCAGGTGGATGAAGATAGACTTACTCAGTTGTGCCCGTTAGAAAGAGCCAGTCTCAATCACTGGATTAGTCCACCTGAGGACGGAGACAGATCCAGTCTCCGAAACTTTGTGGTCTTTTGTCTTATATATACCAGACGATGGATAGAATCCAAAATAAACCTTATAGTTCTGTATGGTTAGTCGCTGGCTTCCCACCGCGGCGGTCCGGGTTCGATCCCGGGTCTGGTCAAGTGGGATTTGTGGTGGACAAGTGGCGCTGGGGCAGGTTTTCACCGAGTACTTCGGTTTCCCCTGCCAATCTTCATTCCACCAAATTCTCCATCATCATAATCACCCGCGACAGGCTACAATAGGCCAATCAGTGGCCGCTGTGCCGAGCGGACCCAGTTGGACTACATCCCCCAATAAGCGAAATAAAAAAAAAGTAACTACTATATGAAAGTACGAGAAATGACAGAGATATCCTCCAACACGCAGAGCAAATTCTTTCTACAGAAGCTGACAGCAGTTTAACTTGTCAGTGCATTTGCCACCTTTTATGGAATAAGAATATTAATTGCCATGTTCACACACACATGCTACTTCATAATTTTATAAGCCTGCTGAATCTAGACCACATCCTAATCGGCATCACGATACTAAAATCTATTTTAATGTTATCCTCTTACTTACTCTTAGGTCTATGATGTGATCTCTTCCCCCACGCTTCCAAATACAATTCTGTGTATCTTCCCCCCACTGGGACTCACGTCATATTCTGAAAGACCACCTCATTCTGAGTACTATTGCTGGCTCGGGGCGGAGTGGTTGAGGGGCCCGGACCATGCATTTTAGAAAGGAAGGGCTATCTTCTGGTGTAAGCGCTCAAAGTGCATGGATGGATGGATGGGGCTGGGGTTTCTCCAGAGCTTGGAGAAACACTCTTCTTGATGTTTAGAGTCAAAGGAAAAAAATTTGGCAGCTGGCAGGGTTAGTGAAATGGAATGCGATACCAGCATGGCTGCAGAAATATGGGCTTGAGGTTTTGTGCAGACTACAAAGGAGAGGATAACGAGTATGTGTATGTATATATTGCATACAGAAGCAAGGATGTCTCGGTTACAGTACGATCAATGAATTATTATCATGGGAAAATTTACAAGCAGGATAAACCAAATGAAATTCGTCACATACGGATTATGGAGCCAATTCTGGAGAAGGCAGAAAATAACTGCGGAAGATTGAGAGTCTGACTTCGTTGTGAATACTGGTATGTTACCATATTGCGTAGGCTTATTGTGGATATAAAAGAAAATTAAACTATGGTTCCCAACCCACCCTCTTAAACTCCCACGTACGTAGAGTATTGCCTGTTTACAAATGATCTGTAAAGGATAAGAATTAATTTCCGTTTGCGCATGACTATCCTTTCGTCATTCCACCAGCTGCAATAACTAAGCGACTTCACGAAACAGAGTGGCAGAGCTAGTCAAAATTCCGTCCCTCCAACTTAATAAGCCGGACTGTTTATTGCAGTGTCACAGAAGCCCACTACTGGAACGTGTTTTGTGACAATTATTTTTCTTTTTCCTACAAACACAATGCAAATTACATACCTCGTGTAATTATGATCCAAATCATACATTTCAAATCCACACTACACCCAGCGACCATTCAGCAGTTGACTGTATATTTTCGGCTTTACTATTTATTTATTAAAAGGAAAGATACCACTGGGAAGACCAAGAGGTAGGCGGGTGGACAATATTAAAATTCATCTTAGATATATAGGATGGGACGGATTGGATTGATCTGGCTTAGGACAGGAACAATTGGAGGGCTCTTGTGAACACGGCACTGAACCTTCGGGTTCCATAAAGTGTTGGAGAATTCCTGAGTAGCTGCACATTTGGCTTCTCAATAAGGGCTCAGCTCCATAAGTAAGTAAGTAAGTAATTATTTATTTATTTCTATGGATCTGTACAATTCCTTATCTTTATTTCTGACTTTACTGACATTTCGGGAAACGTCTGTGGTAGTGTCACCGGAAACTTGCGGGGCAGAAGACTGACTCCTAATTTTATTCTCACCTGCAATTCGCCTCTTTTTGCAGCAACACAGGCCATTATGTTATGCGTACTTCCTCTCTGCGATATTCGCCATTTTTCGACAGGCTGATAACAAGACAGAAGATATGTGTCCGAAGCCTTATTGGTGCAGAAGAGAAGCAATTGGGAGACAGAAAATAAGTAAAAGAAAGAGTTCGAGAGGTCTGAGTAGAGAAGTACGGCATTAGAGAATTGATGAGAGGATATTAGGAAAGACATGAGACAAGAGTCGGAAAGAGGATGAGAAAGTAACTTTGGGGAGGGGAGATTGATTAATCTTCACATTGGCCAGGTCACTAGACCTGACAGGAGACAGATGAGGGGGCAGAATTTTAAGGATATGTTATCTCAAAACTAAGCCTGCCAACTAATCAACCAAACTTCCTTTTGTAAGAAGTGGAAAAAAGTCTTTTATCTCTGCTCCCCACATACAGACCTGGTGATGAGGTAAGGAGTTTGGTTGACTGAGAAAGTTAAATGGAACAGGAGTCAAGTCTGTAGGATGGTGACGGTAACCTGGAGAGAGCAGTCAATGTACACCGAGCGTATGACGGCTGTAGGCTTCCTAAACATTGCCAAACAGTTGGAAACAACAGTCATTGTCATCACCATGAAGCACAATCCAGCACACAGTCGAAAGGTTCGTAGTAACCCACGATAGAACTTGTCAACGCCTAAACATCTGTCGGAAAAAAATATTTCATATCTTCTTCGATCATTAAGGACGCTTACTTGTGGTTATTTTTAAGGTGTCAGAGGATTCACAGGACGCAGGTTGCAGCTGGGCTCTGAACTGAAAAAACCTATGCGCTACTGGTTTTCGCAGTAGACCACAGAATTCTACGTGGAAGAGAACCAGAACTTGTGAGTAAACGGGGCGAATGTCCCACAATTTAACGTCTTTATGCGACTGAGCCAAACAGACTTCCTGTAATTGCTCTCGGTATGGTTTCTACTGGCCGGTCACGGTAGCCGAGCGGTCTATGGCGTGCACTGTCTTCGCTCGCTCGGAAGCCGGGATCGTGGGTTCGAATCCTACTCAGGACATGGATGTTTGTGTGCGTTTCTCTGTGT
This sequence comes from Cryptotermes secundus, assembly GCF_002891405.2. Taxonomy (NCBI): domain Eukaryota; kingdom Metazoa; phylum Arthropoda; class Insecta; order Blattodea; family Kalotermitidae; genus Cryptotermes; species Cryptotermes secundus. The sequence goes on along the minus strand of NW_019724588.1, from coordinate 1,773,113 downwards.
TTGTCTACAGGTAGAGGCCTTGCGACGAGCTGATCACTCGCCCAAGGAGTCCTACCGCATGTGTAAGATCTAGTAAACCGAAGTGAAACGGAGAGTTTCATGGAGGTAGGCCTAGGCCCAAATTGGGGCTGTAGCGCCACAGAAAAAAAAATGGTTTCTACTGAATATCGCTTTGTATATCCGGGGATAATAACAGCACTAAACCCTATCTTTTTGTATTATATGTGAGACATATATATACTCGCGTGTATAGTTTGGAGGCTTCACAAGCAGCATCACTTGAAGAGGGCCTAAGAGTAACTTACTCGAGCTTCATCAACGAAATACGGTTGTCAGAAGGAAGAGCCATCTGTTGTGTAACTCATGAATCAGTGACACTACTCGTACTAAGATGCACGGCCAAGGGCCGCGCCATAGCTCAAGCGGTTAGTCAGTGGCTTCCCACCACGGCGGCCCGGGTTCGATCCCGGGTCTAGTCAAGTGGGATTTGTGGTGGACAAAGCGGCGCTGGTGCAGGTTTCCTCCGATTACTTCGGTTCCCCCTGCCAATCTTCATTTCACCAACTGCTCCACAATAACCCTCACCTATCATCTGGGGCTGGTACAATAGGCCAGAAGTGGCCGCAGTAAAAGGAACTTAGTCCCACTCCACTAGCAATAAAAAAAGGAAGTTGCACAGCCAAACCCATGAGACATTCTGTGTTATACAAACATCGTGACCGGCTAGAAATCTGAATTCGTTTCCTTCCGACTAGGTACTTCTCAGAATGTTTGGGTCTAAGGAAGAGTAAGTAACAACTATAAAGAAAGAAAAAAAATACATAATTAAGAACTCAACAACTTAGTCTCTTCACCATATATTTTAGGGTAATGAAATCAACGAGGCTTTATTCACGGGGCAGAGCATGAATGGAAGACGTAAAAGAAGTTATTCCTGTGCTGACCTAATTAAGGACTACGCCTTGAAGGTGTATGTGTGAGTGGATGTATAGACCCACGTTTTCTTGACCTGGAACTAGTTGGAGATGAGTGTTCAACTTCACCTTCTGGCCGCTTTACCCCCGGTGTCCATTGAATAAGAGGGTCAGTGGGCCCCAGAGCCAGTCTGGACGACGTGGAGAAGAGAAAATTCCTTACTCCACCGGGACTCGAACTCCGACCCCTCTGTCGTTCAGCCCGGAGCTATTCTGACTACGCTATTCACGCTCCCTGAATGGAAAACGCAAGAGATCTATTTCCTAAAAGTTTGTAGCCGGAAGACGTAAGACCCAGCTCAGAATCCTGGATACATCTGCTGAGGAGTTCGGAGGCAGGCACTTGTGAAGAAGGTAATGAAAAGTCTAGTTCCATAAAATTTGGGGAATTTTCTGGAAAAGCTGAATGACTCTCAATTTCTGTAACGGATACTTGTTTCGTTTAATAATGCTGAATTAATCAACCCACACACATCCATCCAAACACGCATTAAGTCTAATATACCTTTCTGATAGTAGCCAATCCCGTCGCTTCTCAAATTCATGGCTCCTGTCTATGTACATAAGAAATTTTTTTAGAAATTTGGTTGGGATGTAGCGGAGAGGCGAGGGAACCGTACAAACCGTTCGTGGAGTGAAAGAGAGGACAGGCGATGAGAAACCTACAGCCAACATTACAGGAACCGAGAAACAAAACCAAGGGGAAGAAAAGGAGATTGAGTGAGTGACGGCAGCGCACTTGCGGTGTAAAGCTCAGGAACTGCCGCTCATTTTCCTGCTCCTTTTAAGTGAAGTGGCAGTGAGGACTACCCCATGATATAAGAGCGTATATCTTCATAACTACCTGCACACTTTGACAAAGGGTTACATGGCAAGACTTCAGCCACATGCGTTCACCGAAAGCATCACTCGCAGAGTCACGAGACCGTTTAGCTCATCACTGGTAGAGTAACGTCACTAGCAGATTCAGTGAACCTAAGTCCTCTCTCTTCAGATCACCACTGCTAGATTCAAAGACACTACGTCCTCCCTCTTCAGATAATCACTGGTAGAGTCACTGATCCTAAGTCATCCCTCTTCAGATCATCATTGGTAGATTCAATGACCTTACGTCCTTCCTCTTCACATCACTGGTAGATTCAATGACCCTACGTCCTCGCTGTTCAGATCACTGGTAGATTTAGTCAGGCTTCATCTTCCATGTTCACATCATCACTGGTAGATTCAGTGACCCTACGTCCTCCTTCTTCAGATTACCACTGGTAGAGTCAACGACGTTAAGTACTCCCTCTTCAGACCATAAGTGGTAGATTCAATAACCTTGTGCCCTCCCTCTTCAGATAATCACTGGTAGATTCAATGAACCTAAGTCCTCCCTCTTCAGGTCATCATTGGTAGATTCAGTGACCCTGCGTCCTCCCTGTTTGGATCATCACAGGAAGAGTCAATAGAATGTACACCCTCTCCGTTTAGGCCGAACGTCTCACCTGAGTGTATATGGAGAATCCAAGGTTCAGTTATGGGTCTACAGACCAATTGCTCTGGTTGATGTTCCTTCGGTTACTGTAAATGCACCCAATGGAATTAGGGCAATGCCCTGCCTTCTTTGTCATCCTATAACTCAAATCTGACACCCTATATAGCCTAAACAATTGTAAAGTGTAGACAAATACAGTAAGACTCAACGATCATTATGAAAATCATGACCCTATATCGTTTTACTCACTAGCTTCGTACTGCGAAATATTTCTATCACAGGGGTTATTGACCATAATTTGCATTTCATATATTTGACAGGCCATATGTGACCCTGAGGTCAGTATCTGGATCTGAGAGACAGGAAGTAAAAGGAGGGCAGAGGAACCTGCATACTGTGAAAGTACATAATTTATATTCTTCACCGCATAATATTAGGACAGACAAATGAATTAGCGTAAGGAAAGGCAGATATGTAGCACGCAAGGAACAAGTGATAAATGCATAAGAATAGTTGGACGAGAAGCCTGAACGCGGGGGACACCACTTCTCGGTCTAAACGTATGTGAGAGTCTGGTCCGTCACACTAGTAAAGTATGTTATAGAATCATAATTCTTGTGTTTTGAGGCACAGAAAAAAGGAAACAAAGAGACATCACAACGATACAGAACCATAACAAGCTAGAAAAAAAAAAGGAAATCACTGCGAGAATGGCTGAGGACTCCGAATAACACCCCAAAATTCCGTTTTAATAGAAGAGGCACAAGGACACAAACCATATCCGTTCGAGATCTAAGATATTAAACATTTATAAGCTTCTAATCCAAATAACTGTAAATTATTTTTACATAAAAACTTCTAAGTATTTACTACGAAATTTGTAATAGTAGTTCTTGAACATGTTGATCTTATGTCTTCTGAAAATGGTCAGCTTACCGAAATATGTAAAGGCAATAAATATCTACAAACTGATTCACATAGGACGGTGTCAACAATTATTATTCTATAATTTAGCATAACGATTCGGTTTAGAATGAACTGGGCCGGGAGAGGCTCCAGTGCGGAGTTCTTGTTAACGCGGCCATGAATAATAAAGCCCAGAAAACTAGAGAATTTATTGACCAGTTATGCTTCTATCAGCTTCTCAAGGAGAAATCCATTCTATGGAATTTTTTCAAACATGCCTCGTAAAGAAGAGAGTCATCCTCTTCTAGCCTCCACTCGCAAGTTGTCCCCTACTCCCACAGCCGTCAGATTCATACTTTTTATTTATTACAATATGTTACTAAGCTACGTATTTTGATGGGAGGACAGGCTCCGCTCATATTACAATGCATCTAAAATTTGCTATGCTCTCGACAGATGTCACCACTCTCACATGTCATCAGGTTAAAATTTAATGAGGCAGGCAGGCAGGCAGTCACTGTGCGTGCCTGTCTGTAATACAGCCGTCTGTCTACCTATCTGCACGGATGAATGCGTTACCTCCACGTGTCTCCACAATGGCAATGTTTCCCACACAACACACTACACACCCGTTCATTGTACTTGGCTATTCGCACACAACATCCTTCTATTATTTAAACTGTATATATCATGTAAACTTACAATCAGTAAAGTAAGTGGCTATGAACTGGAATTCCGGGATTTAATTCTCGGTAAGGTTATGGACTTCCTTCTTCACGACCATGTCCATGGATTTCTTCCCGTAAAAAGTAGCCAAACCTTGAAATTCACAAATCTCTTCCATCCAGTGCTCGAGGTTAAAATGCGTGGAGCTTTACCTCCACTCCAGTTTAGTAAAGAATATTTACACCGACAGTGAAGGTAGCGAAGTACTCGTAGTTGTTTCATAGCATGAAGCAATATGTTCATTGTACTAGAATTTATGATTGTGTTTTTTATTTTAAAATGTCATAAATATCTTAAACGGTTAATGGGAAGTTTGTTTTGCCCCCCCCCCAACTTCATCCCTGGAACTGCAAGGGAGACGTAGATTTAGTTTAGTATCGGGTGACAACACTAAAGCTGGCGAGCAAATTATGTTTAGTTGAGTCGGTCCAGCACAATCCACACGTTACACGAAGTTGTAATCAAACCTCAGTGACGTTGTGGAAGTTCAGTCGTTAAAAATGTGAAATATCGCGAAAATTTAAGGTGTGCAAATTCCATCGCCAGTCCATTCGGTCACTGTTGTCTAGCAACGAGCTATAAACATTCGTCCTACTGTTGCGTGACTTTAAGCGAGGTCTTTATCTCGCCGTTGCCTAGCTCTGCACGTTACAATATAAATTAAGGAATACATCTTCATTTTAATTTTGCGAATTAGAAAATAAACAAATGTGATGAAAGGTACAAATTATGAACCAAACCCAAAGGGTTTCAACGTCTAATTAAGTGTTGAAAATAATTCCGGAAGACAATAATGCAAAGTAGAAATTACGAACCTCTTCACTGTGTCATTTTCTTGCGCTTGGAGTTGCTTCCCCTCTGTTCTGCTCGCCGTTTTATTTCGTAAGAACCTCAGTTTAAGTTGAAGAGTTGATCTTCTTTGATATACAAGTAATTACATATACTCCTGTGATAATCGATGGTTCGGAGGAACATATCGCCTTTGTTTTCTGTACTGAAGTTTAAGTCAAGGGGTAACTAGGAGAAGCAGGCCGTAACATAGTGACGGTTACCCTACCAGCGTTCCTGTGAGCCGAATGTTCAAACGAATCTAAGGGAATACAAAGAATTCTGCTTTAGTGGTGGTAACAGCACAACGGAAACGTTGGGAGGCGCGAAGTAATCCATGAGACTTTTCCGTGGCCTCAGTATTGTAAATAAATGTCACTTCGTTCTACAACTTCATATCTTCGTATATTTACCATTCTCTCATTCATTTATATTCGTTAAATATCTGTTAAGACTTGAATCTCAGGGTATCTCCTGGTCTTCTCAGGAATCGCCCGTTTTGCGGAGATTTCCTGATCACGATGTGCCAACCTCAGAAAGTTTCGAAAAGGAGAATGGCTCTTGAATGTTTTGTGGCCAGCTTTAAATATTTAGTCTGATCCCCACAGAGAACACCCATGAATATATAGCTGTAACTCAGAACACAAAAGCAAGAACTACGCAACGGAACGACAGCCTCTGTGTGCTTGCAATAACGCGGTAGGAGAACCACGATTGGTATCATACTTTGATGGTGCACGCCTCTCGATCAGCTTGCAGCTTTCTTCTGCTGCTTTCTTGCTTGGCTTATTCTTCGACCCTGAAGATGGAGACGACATGAACCTCCGAAACGTTGATTGAATTTCACTGGACTACATGGTAATATATCTCAGAAGCTAGATTTCTTCATCATCACCGCAATGAGAACGTCAAGTCCAAAAGGAATTTTCACCGTCTGGTTTAACATGTGGAAGTTCTACAGATTCAGTCATGAGTCCGAAACTTTGCCTCTCCAGTAGGTGCGAGGAACGTCACTCTCTCCCGCTTGAGTAGTTCAACGATTTCCCGGAAGGGCGACGTTGGTAGCAATGATTACAGTCCCTTGAACAGTGTAGCATTTCCCTTGATTTGCAGACATCATGCAGTACCGCAGCTGCTATTCCTTCAGTGTGCGACCACCCAAACGTAGTTTGGGCAGGTTCAAAATACATGGCAAGTCATAACAGCTGCTGTCTGCAATGTAAAATAATAGGTAAACTGCAGGAGACATTTTGAATTATTACGAATATTACATACATTACATGTCCACCGCACTGCACTGCTTGTCAATGTTTATCTGCTCTCCAAGCTGGAACATTAAGCATTGCTGTGGGTTATGGTACGAGTCTCGTGTGCCACCTGCTTATGCATGTACGTATGTATTACATCAGAGAGCGAAAATAAAATTCAGCAAGACGTCATTAACGAATGGTTATACAGCAATCGTTATTAGTATTCAGAAATGTTTCGGCTTGGAATCTAGGCCCACATACGTAGTTCTCCGCCTCAACTTTCTCGTGATTTGTCTCAGTTCCTCCAGGGAAATGACAGAATGGCAAATTAATATGGAAAAAGAAAAAAGACTTAAAAAAAATTATGCTAATTTCTTGGTCACGAATACTGGATCATATTAGTTTTATTAAGGGTTACAAATAAAAAACAAGGTAAAGTAATCGTTAATAAAAATTAAGCAATAGGGTTGAAAGGCATTTTCGAAGCGACGTGCAGGTTCGAACCTGCATCAGAGACAGAGCATTTATGCACTACAACCAGCCACTCATCACTATGTGTGAGACAATAGCCTGATCTACACAACTAACACATGTGTGAGAAAGAGAAGCATTCAAGAAAAAGCTTCTCTAACTAGCACAGGCGCTCCCCAGAGAAATTTCCTTAACACTTGCATAAGTAGCAAGTTGATTTGAGAGCCTCTAGAAACTAGGGATGACCAAATTTTCACTCGGAAATGTGTGAAGAAACGGCATGAATATAAGAAGGGTTACATACTTCCCTGTGTAAGTTCTGAAACTTTCGTTTCTAATTGACTGCGCGGAGCAGAGTATTTTGTGGGAACCTGGTAAGAGCAGTGCTGGACAAGAAATTTCTCGTCGTTAATGGAAAAGGGTGGTTCAGAAAATCATTCACATGAGAAGTCAAGTCGAATCATATTCACAGCCCTATATCGTATTCCTCTAGGACACATTTTTTTATCCTATGAAAGGATTTCTGACTCTGTTTATGTTTCCACTGAAAGTTGCCAGGTTTTATTTCAAACACATACCGAGGATCTCACTGAACATAAAGGAATTTTCTTCCGTAATGTTGCCTTCTCAAGGTATGACGCATCCTCAAAGACACTTTAGATATTATCTCCCTTTCTACCTGCTTTTAGGGTACCTAAGAAGTACGTATCTTCCCTCCACGGTTTCTAGATAAAGATTCAGTATGAACTTCTCATTCTCCTCCGTGCTACATGCCTCATCTATCTCATTCGCTTTGATTTACCAATGCTAATAAAAGTAAAGCTATCCCTGTAACTGGCCGTGGAGGCCCAAAGGGTTGTGAGACGTCTATGCTCACACATTCTTTGGACATTCGGCTCACAGATGACGGTAAGGTTGTCAGCCTTACGCGCCTGCTGTCCTTTACCCCCCCAGGAATATTCCTGGTACACATTTATGTTAGAGGCTGCGTTGTCCTCAGGTCCACAGTGTGGCTGGAAGGATTGGGTCAATTGAAAAATCCAATGACTTCATCGAGAATCGAGCCCACGACCTTCCAACTTATTTGGTGATGAATATGAATTATGAACTAATTCATTAACACGATTAGAGAATTTATGACGTAATAAAATGACTGTATATTTTGCCTGCAGAGAATACATTTATTGGGCAACCCTTCTACATAAGCCCCACTTCGTCTGAGAGAAAGTCAAAGATAGATGCAAAGGTGAGGAGATATACTCTGAGAGTTTGGTATAAACACGTACTGTAAGAAGGTATGAGAATGAACCCAGCAGAAGTAGGATGAAAAGTAAAGGAGAAGAAAACAAGGGGAAATAAGAATTCATTTTCGTTTAAGAACTTGAACAAAGTAACACTATTTTTTTGTCTCGCTCTGTATACAATATTTGGAAGCAGCTTACAGGCTTCCAGTTTATAAAACATTTTCCCGTAGCAAAAATAAAAAGAAGAAACTTGTCCAATGTTATTTAAAAGAGAACGGGAAGATTTGTAACAAAGATGGCAGTACTGTGCACTTCCGCTGAAACAAGTGAATTCCTGCTTCATAAAATCTCCTCTACCCGTCGGATATATAATCTATCTTAGTAAAAACAAAAGTATTTTCCATCTTTTAAGGTCTAAGTTTTTCTAAAAAATTTTAAATATTTTTAACTATTTCTATTCAGTTATCAACATGAAAGGGGAACGAGTCGTTGAGTTCAGAGCGAAAAAGTGAGTGCCGTTTATGCATATTGTCTATGTACTGTCTACTTACATACGAAGTTATACAAATAGCGTAGGCATGTTCCGAACATCAGAGCGACAGCAGAACGTAAGGCAATGCTGTTGTTTCTGGGAATTTAATAGTTTATTGCGTAAACATTATACAGGGTGTTTCACACTTTAGGGCATAACTGCAGGAGGTGATTTCCTAGGTCTTTGTGATCAAAAAAGTTCATATAAACATGTGTCCGATTTTGGACGGTTACGGAGTTATGACCGTTTTAAACTCAGAATAGAAGGTAACGATTACTGTCAATAAACGGAACAAAATAATAAAACAGCATAATACATGATACATTTAAAGTATGAGTGTAAAGTTAACTTAAAGTAAGTTACCTTTAATTTGAATTTATTGGTGCTTAAAGCTGATTTTCGAAAATGCCACGGCCGGCCGCAACACAGGCTGCCGCTCGGTTGTGAACCCAACCCATCCCGCCTTACGTAGCTCACAAGTGTCGAGATAACGAGAACGCTCTGTCTGTAGCTGGCTAAATATACCGACCCGCCAGCTGACAGACGCGTTTCACATGAGGGCGTGTACGGGAATGAAAAAACGGTCATAACTCCGTAAACGTCCAAAACCTGATACATGTTTATATGAACTTTTTTGATCACAAAGACCTAGGAAATCACGTCCTGCAGTTATGCCCTAAAGTCGTGAAACACTCTGTATAAAAAGAGCTCTTTATATATACCTATAACATTCAATTACAATGCTCTTCTCCCACAATAATTATTATTAAGGTTCTTACAAAGAACTAAAAAAAATGTAAATTAGGCGTGAGAGCATGTCGTATACAAACTTATCAAATTCCACATAAGGACTAACATAAGGATTCATGGGCTTTTTGGTAAAAAAAAATAGTCCCGAAAATTAACTGAAGCATATAAAAAGCGTAAATCACGTAGTAATACCCGTGTAATGTAAACTGCGAACATCCGAAAGCTTTATCGCCTGTCAAAAGATACGAATGATCCTGTTAAACTCCATTCAGACCCATAAGTAAAGTGGCCCTAAAGTAAAAGGAATGAAATTAATCTTACATGGGACATTACTTAATGCGTAAAATACAAGTGACGTAGATATGTATAAAACTTTATGAAAATCTGTCATACGACTCGGAGTGTAGTCGTGTAAGTGAAGTGTCATTTAACTTAAACAAAGTGGCCGTTAACAACGTCAAAATGACCAACAAAATGACTGAACAAATTTCAGTGTAGGGTCTGTCACGCCGAGTTTGAACTAATTCAGTTCCACAGTTGGGAGTGGTTTCAACTGACGGATTAACGGGCACGGTCTGATGGTCGAGTTTCCAATCTACTTTCTCGAAGAAACACAAAAAGCAAATCACGTGCGAAATATACAGAACTATATGTTATGACAAATGAAACTGGATTCATGTTATGTGAAAAGAAAAATGTATAATGTAAACATAAAAATAAAAGCTGGGGGTGAAAATAAACCGTCTCCAATAAGAGGTAAATTTAAGGTTGTCCTTGTGGTAACTAATTAAGCACTACGCCATGAAGGCGTATGGAGAAATGGATGTACAGATCCATATTTTCATGCCCCGCAGTAGCTGGAGGTGAGTGGTCAGCTTCACGTCCCAGCCGACTTACCCCCAGTACCCAGTGGATAGGAGGTTGGATGGACCCCAGAGCCGGTCTGGACGAAGGGGAGAAGAGAAAATTCTTGACTCTACCAGGACTCGAACTCCGACCCCTCGGTCATCCATCCAGTAGCTAGTCGCTATCCAGGCTCACAAACAGTATCCTATGAATTGGTGAAATTACAAGATTTTAAATAGAACTAAGTAATCGCAAGGAATTGTTAGAAAGAAACGCAAAAGTAGGACCCTTTTTAGCAGTGACTGGGCACCACGGTCTCACAGTTCAACAGTAGTTGCCGTCTGAACGTAGCGACAAGCACTGCGACACATCGTCATGGGAAGAATTACGTAAGATTCGCAATATGGACACTTGAGCCTCGAGAAAACACAGCAATACAAACAGAAAAGAAGAAGAATGACCATGAAATCGGTACGTTCCTGAGAAACTGTTCTAACTTAACTTTCTTTCTGTTTAACTTCCTTAAATTATGTATAAAGGAAACGATTAATTAATTAAGCATCAAGGCATGACGATATATGGGGAGTGGAGATACAGCTCCACCATTCTCAACTTCGACACTAGATGGAGGTAAGTGGTCAGCTTCACGCTCCAGCCGCTTTACCGCCAAGGAGACAGCCCTCAGTACTCATTGTATAGGAGACTTGGTGGGCCCCAGAGCCGGTTTGGGCGTCTCTTTCCCCTGCTGGGAATCATAACACAATTCATCTGTCACCCAGCCGGAAGTCTAGCCACAGTGTCTCCTCAAGTCAGAATCTGTCAATGTTGATTACGCGAACAGTAGGTCTACTCACACAAGCACTTTCTTTTCGTTCCACTGATATTAACGGCTAATCACAGTCGCAGCGGGGTCTAAGGCCATGAACCCTCTGGGCATGCTCAAACACTAGGATCGTGGGTTCGACTCCCACTTGAAGCATCGATGTCTGTATGCGTTTATTGTGTTTGTGCTGTTCTGTGTGTGGAGATAGCGGACTTGCGATGGGCCGAACCCTGTCCGTGCAGTACTAATGACTGTGTAAAATATCATGAAACTAAACAGAGGCCAAGGTCCAATAAAGAACTGTAGAGCCATTGACAGATACATATTAATGGCTGAAATATAATCCGTGAACAATGACATGTGGAAGGTTTGTACCTATCCCTCATGTCAGAAGTGATAACACATCGTTATTATTAAAGTCTTTTTCAAGTGACGACCTTTTAATTAATTCTAACTTAGGCCACTCATCTCGCCCGTCACGTGACTGAAATGTATGGAAAGTGCGAGAAGATACTGCATCACACATTTGTATGATTTACCGCGGCGGATCACAATAGTGATGGCTTTATAAATAAAACGATTGCCAAGCAACGGAACAGTGATAGAGACAGATCGCTTTATGCACTATAAAATACGATTACGGACACCCAGTAACTAGATCAGAGTCGAAAATACAGAGAAATCTGTTGCATGAAATGTATGGGCGATATTAAATGTTTCAAGGTGTTCCTACCAGATGCATTTCGCTGGAAGCCTCCATATGAAGGCGCCGTGACGCCAAAGAGGCAGAGCTCAGAGTACTTACCTGCAACAAAGAAAGAGAAAGTGTTAAATTATGACAAGGGCAAGGAATGCTTACCTGATATTTCTGTAGAAAAGCAAATAAATTTTCACTTTGAGTGTGCTAAATACATGCGTTTTTAAATTAACGTTCAATACACATTACTGCTGTAACATAGGTCAGATGTTAATACCATTCTAACAGACAATTCCGAAAGAGGTACATAAATATGAATATTCAGAACACATTACTGAAAGGAGAAGATGTAGTCAGATTTATCAAGTCACAGAGAATAAGATGGTTGAGACATGCCGAAAGAATGGAAGATAATGCAATGCCAAAGAGAATGTTAAAAGGAAGGCCATATTCCAAAAGAAGAAAAGGAAGACCCAGGATTAGATGGCCTGACGATGTTGAGAGCGACCTGAAGAAGATGAAGGTGAAAGGATGGACAGAGTAGAATAGGAATAGAGAGCAGTGGAGACTGGTTGTAGAGGAGGCCAAGGCCCACCCAGGGCTGTAGCGCCGAGTGGTAGGTAGGTACCGAGAACACTGTAAATTATATTTGATCGTCCGCAAACATAGTATGTGTGTTTACCCGCTGGTACATCTGTTAGAAGGATTTTATATGGCACATTTAAGTAACTGTGCAAAATAAGCTAATATGAATTCTCACTCAAACCACATTTTATTAAATAAGATTATCAAGTTAATTTAAATACTTAATATATTTTCTGTTTGGGGCCATTTTCCACACTCGTTAAATTTTAAAAGCAACCTGCTACAGAATAAGTTACACAAAAATTCACAATTAACTATATATATTCATTAATCCTCTTTATGCGTGCTGAGTAGGTATTATTTTCGTAACCCTACTGTAGTACAAACACTCTTTTTCTTCTGTTATGCGACATCTGAGAAACTATTTTGGAGTGAAGTGATATTCTGGCCACTTGTTGACTACTTGTTGTGCCCATTAATTTACACTCAATGCCACTCAACATATGCTTCTGGGCATCGTAACGTTTGTTCGTAATAAATACAGTGACATGAATTTGCTATGAATAGCTAATGTGAAGAAATAATGAAGAGTTAATTAAAAGCTAACAAGCTAAACACTCGTAGATCGTAAATGCTCCTGGTTGAACTACCGGCAAAAAAAAGGACAGTCTTGAGAAGATGACAGTTGCTGGCCTGGCTAAGAAATCCTTATAGAAGCCGAAGGTTCAACAGGTCTACCTTTTACAAAAACCTGCCACTCGTCTCTTACCTGAGCCAGTTAAATCCAGTACACTCAATCCCACTGAATTTTTTAAAATCAATTTCACAAGTGGTCTCATCGAATTGTATGTTGTAGCAGTTAATAATACGTTAATAAACGGGACGTTCTCGGTTAGAATGTAGGGAGGGACCTAACCTTTCTTGGCTAAGGTTTTTGAAGGTGTTCCTCAATCCCTCCAGCACGCCAGGACCGTGTCCTTCTAGATCTTGCCCAATTTGATACTCAAAATTATCCTGCCATCCGTCAATACAGTCTTCAGATACTAACTGCCTAATAAAATAAACCACAAAAAAACAGAGGTTCTTGCTTATTAGGGGTTCTAATGCTAATAATGTTTCGAGTCTGTCATTCAAATGTGTGCTGCATGCCCCAATAATTTTATTCAACTTCGTTTTATCTATTCCATAATATTCGGTGAACAGTAGCCTACAAACTGTGGGAATCCCCATTACAATATTTCTCCGTGACAATGTTATTCCCTTCGTGGTTCGAAATGGCCTCCTCGGTAAATTGTTCTCTTACGCGCTCAAGTTTCACACTCACAAAAAACAGAAGTATCATGAGGACAGCGGTGACTTAAAGTTAAATTACGCTCCGGATGCTTGACGTGAGGAACATCAAGAACCAGCAGTCATCTTCTGAGATGTGACATCGTGCAGTCTGGTAGAAGTGCACTGACGTTGGGCAGAACCTTGCTCCATCTTCAGGGCCGAAGAGTATGCCAAGAAAGCTATATCTGGTGCAGACCCTCTCTGCATTGCAGGCATTGGACCTTCACTAGACTTCCCATATACGAGTTTTTCCTAAGACGGGTACGGCAAAAGCATGTCATATTATTGAGGAAAAGGCAATACCCAGGCCCTCATATTTCAGGCCACTGTTATTGGCTATCAGAAGGGGGATCACATTTGCTGTTCTCTTCTTCGCTTTCTCATGTTCAGTTCCTGCCTGTCTTTGTGAGGACTGCAAATGGAACGGAGAGAAGCGTAACGCAAGAAGAAATGGTAAACGGGAGAGGAGCCGGAGCTTTCACCGCGGTCTTCATGCATGAGACGGCATTGACGTAGAACAGGCGATATGCTACAATCCTGGGAACCAAAAGGGTGGATCGAATTCTGTTTCACGATTACCAGTTCCTTGTTATTTTAACGGAGATATGTACTGCATATTTACACCATTTCTGTTTTATATTGCATAGTGTGTGCAGTTTTTCTTTCAGTTTGCTCCCATTGGTTTTCCCTGAACCCCACAGACAGCCGTCGCCCCTCTGGCCTCTGTCAGGTGGGCTATGCCACCCGACTCCTCATACCTTCTTGAGCTGTTCGTCGCTGGAGATGGGAGCAACACGTTACTTCGGAAAGCCGGTGGAGGTCGACTCCATTTATTTCAACAGACCAAATCTTGTTCTTAATTCTTTCTACTATTTTTACATAATGCACGCCGTAGCATAGTTGGTTCAGGCACTATGCTACAAGCCGGAAGGTCGCAGGTTCGAATCCCGATGAGGTGGATTTTTCAATGTACCTAATCCTTCCAGCCGCACTATGGCCCTGGGGTCGACTCTAACAGAAATGAGTACCAGGAATATTCTTGGAATATTCTTGGGGGTAAAGGGCGACCGGCGCGCAAGGCTGACAACCTTACAGCCATCTATGAGCCGATTGTCTACAGAAAATGTGGGAACCTCAACATCTCACAACCCTATGGAACTCCACGGCCTGTTACAGGGATACCTTTACTTACTTTCACTTCTACATATTAGGAATCTGCAATCTCAAATACAATGTAAGATCTCAATTAAAGTTCGGTGTAAGGCCCTTAATATGAGTTAGGCTTACCCTAGGTAGTCGGTATAGTGACTGACTACTAGCCGAACGACAGAGGAGTCGAAAATCGAGTCCCGGTAGGGTCAAGAACGTTCTCTTCTCCACGTCATCCAGACCAGCTTTGGGGACCTCATCCTCCTATCCAATGGGTACCAGGGGCTCTTTCTACGGGTGTAAAGCGGCCGTGGAGTGAAGTTGACCTTTCCCCTCCAACTAATGCCGAGGTCAAGAAAATATGGATATACAAGTATAAATCCACTCCCTCATACGCCTTCATGGCGCAGTGCTTAATCAGTTAAACACAAGCAGAATTTTACCTTTTTACAGCTTACTCTAGACGTTGAAAGGGTCTTTCATAGACATAAACTTTTCGGAAATAACGAAAATGTCTATTTATTAAAAAATTCTTACGAACATACATTCCCATTAATCAAAATCATATTATTCATCTCTGTGGCACAGAAGAGGATCACTCTCAATTAGTGACGCATGGAATGGGGCTTTGTGCCTTATAAAAGCTGGCTGTACATGTTGCATGAGACCACAAATGGGGAACCGAAGAAAAGCACAGAGACGGAAGAATTTTGTACACAAAACTGTGTTATCGTTCCAAAACCCAGATCATACAAGCAACAAAATGCATTATACTCTAATACAAACGACGCTTTTCAATTAATAAAACTATCTCGACGCATCTTTTGACATCAACTTTGAATGTCACCCTGTAATGTTTGATTAACATGTCTTTAGGGGCGCGTCATAGCTCAAGCTGTTAGTCGCTGGCTTCCCATTGCGGAGGCCCGGGTTCGATCCCGGGTCTGGTCAAGTGGGATTTGTGGTGGACAAAGTGGCGCTGGGGCAGATTTTCTCCGAGTACTTCGGTTTCCCCTACCAATCTCCATTCCACCAATTGCTCCACAATGACCCTCACCTATCATCTGGTGCTGGTACAATAGGCCAGAAGTGACCGCAGTACAAGGGACTTAGTCCCACACCACGAGCAATAAAAAAAGTAAAAAATCGGATCGCCTCCACCTTCAGGATATAAAAATCCTGGAGCGAGGAACCAGAGTGAACCGGTGGTTGCAGATTTTCTGTCCTGACGATGAAAGAGATACGTTTCTCAGAAACGTCTTTTCATACAAGATCTTCACGGCTCCACATCCCAGAAGACGACATTTTTCATAGTTATACGACGTAGAAACTTCAAATTTTACATGATGACATCCATAATTGGAAGAGATTTGAAACGGCGGCCACAGAGTTCTAGCGGTCTAATGCAGGATGCGCCATGGGCGGAGCGGGATATGTATTTATATAAAGATTGAGTTGATGAAAGAAGCACTAAACATATGTGTAAATATCCGGAGCAGAAGCCTTTAGGAGTGATGCCTTTTGCAGTGTAGCTCCATCCTGACCTAATTCAGGTTATAAAGTTAAACTGTTACATTTTGGCGGATGTGCGCAGTAGAAGGAGAAGGGGACCTTGTCCGGAAGTTCTTGCCCTACTACACCTACACGCGCGTCTGTACGTGGGTTCGTGCGGAACTGGCTGCAGTTACAAATGCGTGCAACCTTACAATTTGCACTGCCTCACCCTACAATCACTGCACTAATTTTCTCGAAGAAACGCAACTGTAACTCTGTATTATCATGGATATCAGCTGTATGGCGCAGACAGTGGCAAGAATTGCACATCTTCATGCAGAGCAAAACGGACCTGAGATCAGGGAAGGTTCATACAGTCAAACCTTAAGCCCGATCAGTTCTCCCTGAAACACTTTATGGATTACAAATTAGTGTAAGTCGTCACTTTGAGTTATAACTCCCACTGTTTCTTCAGAAGGTTACAGATATGATTATCGGCCAGGAGCCAGAGATTTATTCGGATTCTTCGTGGTGTTTCTCAGTCGCTTCAGGCATATGGAAATATCTGAAAAAAAAACATTACTGTTTCCTCGCACATCCCTCCCACTTCAGCTTTCAAAAATGTCCTTCTTTTCCGCTGTATATAACCCACTCGAACCAGAAGCTTCGTAACAAACATACCGTGATCAAATTAAATAGCCAAAAGGTATGAAAGGCGTGGAGGTCTTTTCTTTGGCCATTAACACGTGTTTGAAAGAGTAGCTGATCAGTCTTCTTCTGGGAACAAAGTTTCAACAGACAAGAGACAACATTCAGGAACAAGGCACGCAAAGAACACAACAGGGAGGAGCATAATACAGCAACAGCAAGACACACGCATCGGAGGGACCGCATATGAATCAGCAACAAGTGAAAGTAGAGATTTCCTTATTAGACTTATTTTTAACACTTCATGATGACCATGTTGGCCGAAACATGTAGTGTATTTTAATAACTCAATAAAACTTTTAAAAACATGTAAATGTGATATGTTTTGTGGAACGTAGTGTTGCACGTTAGACAATGAATGATAGACGCAAAAAAAAAAACTATATAGAATTTGTATCGACAACGATCACTTATAATAACTTAACCCCCCTCCCCAAAAGAACTTGAAATGCGAGAGGTGTGTTACTAAATTCTATGTTAATATTTTGTGAATGTAGTATAGTTTAAATTTTCCTTGTTCCAGTTCCTTCATGAAGGCTTACTTTCATTTTTCACGTCTACTTGAGAATTAACCATCAGGTCTGGCAGTTATTTTAATATTTATTATTCAAAAGTAATCATATACAAAACGATAATCAAACCAGTCTGGACCTACGGGATAGAGTTATGGGGATGCAGGAAACCTTCCAACACAAAAATTCTCCAAACGTTCCAATCCAAAACGCTAATAAATCTAATTAATGCTCCCTGGTACGTATCAAACGCTACCTTACACAATGATCTAAGCATACCATATGTAACAGAAGTCATCAGAGCATAATCGGAGAAACACAAAAACCGGACCACCCAAAACAACAACCAACTAATAAGAAACCTCTTCAACCAACCAGCAACAGAAAGAAGACTGAATAGAATGTGGCCAGAGGATCTCATTAGATAAGCACCAGAGAATCATCGGAGGATGATACCTGCTTCAATATCACATACACCCATCCCTTTTACTAATTACTCTATTTATGTATATTGAGTAGATTGTAAAAACAAAAACTAAAAAAAAAAATATTCAAAATATCATTCAGTTATCAGAAATTTGATTTACATTCCTGTTAGTATGTACTTTACATAAATTGCTGTTTCAGAGTGAATGCTGTAAACTAAACAGTAATTAACTGTAACATACGAACACATCCGTGTGTGATCTTCTCATATCTATCCCAGTTTTCACACATAACGAAGGCTGACAGGTAAGTGGCACCAACCAACACGAGCTGTGCCCTTTATTTCTCAGCTTCCATGCCGTTTTAGTGGGTTTTCACTGTGACTAATATTCGGAAGATCACCAGCCCTACCTTCAGATTTTCCAGTTACCTTAAAGCGCTTGAGACACTTAGAACTGAAGCACAGTACTCGATGTTATCAAGCAGCAACACTCAACGGCATTTGCATTTGTCGTTGCAATTCGAAAATCTAACTCATACAGAAGAAGGAAACGTCTTACGTCTCTCTCTCTCTCTCTCTCTCTCTCGGAGCGACAGCCCTTCATTCATCTGAGCCATACTGCTACCCGTAACAGTTGCAAAACCAAATGGTGAATATTATACCGGTAGTGGTGACCTCTGTCTTACCTTTCCTTTTCCTGCTCTCACTCATGAAGTTCAGCCCTGCTTGTGCAGCTATTCAAGATCTTTCCAGCGTTTTATGAACCCGAAGGTCCATGACTGTGTTCATAAGAGCCCTCCAACGGTCCCTATCCTGAGCCAGATCAATCCAAACCATACTATCTCATCCTATCTTCCCTATCCTGCTACTTTCACATTCTTCTTACGAACGCTGGAAAAATAAATAATTTCTAAATGCGTCCTACGGTTCTTCACCTCACTTGATAGTCTCCTGTTACACAGTTACATATCGAAAAGGGGGCAGGTGGGTTATGATTACCGAGGCAACTACTGACCACTTCTAAACATTGGGCGGTCACGGAAACAGAGCGTCCCAATCAAGTACCGTAGCTGGATTCGTGTCAAATATTCAGATCGGTGGGTGGCAGCACTCTTCCAGAGTCCACATGACTGTAAAGTAGTTATTGTTTAAAAAGAAAGGTCTCCACGGTCCAATGTCCATATCACCGGATGATGACAGTCAGCGTGGGGCATGCACCCACTTAATTAATATCTGGGTCACGCAGCTCTTTTCGAATGTCTCAGCGCTACATTTATACAAACAAAGTGACTGCGTAATACGAAACATCGGGGCTGTGGTTGCTCCAGCGTCACAGAATAATGGTAAGGCTTCTTTACCGATAAACAAGGAAATCAATGCTCCACGTTATGACATCACAGAAATACAATCGCGCAACTGTCTCGTGAAGCATGACATGGTAATCACACAGGCCTATGTTCACCGGAAATTCCTTTATGTGACAACCTTAATTCGAAAAATGTATATAGAAAGGAACACTCTCATTAGACGTACACGTTATAAGCATATAAGCAGCATTCGTTTTGAAGGACAACAACGAAGTCGGCTAACCGCAGAAAGGCATTATTCATTTTAACAACTGCAGTACAACGCATGCAGTAACAGGAGCAAAACACAACACAGAACACGATACACAAATATATGTAGGAGGAATGCTCACATAAAGAGGACTGGCGTAATTCGCGTGTTTGAGTGCGACGTAGGATGAATCCTGAAAAGTTTTATTATTTATAATTCATCGACATATATGACGAATACAGATTATAGTCATTTTAGAATGAAGACATCATGGCATGCAGTACAATAGTTTAACGTGCATAAAGACACCTGAGGATGGCACATTAGTGCTGAAACATGTAGTGTGCAAGTGAAGAATAAGGTGGAAAAGTGTATACACTGTAAGACGGTTAGCATAAACCATGAACTAAATTTAGATAAAGTTATGTATACACAAAAGCAAAAACTTAGTTTTGTTGACTTAATTAAGTCTCTCCAGTACTATATGCACGCAGATATAACATAGACGTTATGAAACACTGAAAATATACAAGGTAAAATTGTCCCTATGATTACCTAATTAAACACTACACCATAAAGACGTATGGGGGAGTGGATGTATAGATCCACATTTTGACATCAGCACTAGTTGGAGGTGAGTGGTCAGCTTCACGCCCCGGCTGCTTTACCCCCGGGGAAAGAGCCCCTGCTACCCATTGGATAGAAGGCTGAGATCCCCAGAGCCGGTCTGAACGACGTGGAGAACAGAAAATTCTTGACTCTACCGGGACACAAACTCCGAACACTCGGTCGTCCAGCCCGTAGCCAGTCGCTATACCGACTACGCTATCCCGGCTCCTAACACTTAAAATATTGTGCTGTACAATAATAAATGGATGACTGAGGC
Organism: Cryptotermes secundus; assembly: GCF_002891405.2. NCBI lineage: Eukaryota > Metazoa > Arthropoda > Insecta > Blattodea > Kalotermitidae > Cryptotermes > Cryptotermes secundus. Next base: position 1,752,939 of record NW_019724588.1, on the reverse strand, counting down.
TAGGAACTGGGTTTTCGAAACATGATATATATTCGGGTTCTAAGAAAGGAGAGAGATTTCCCCGTAAGTCTGACTTCATGGTGTAGTGCTTAATCAGTTAAGCACAGGGACAACTTCACCTTCATCTAGCTGACAATCTATCCTCAGCTTCTGGTTGAAGAGTCAGCCTCTTCGAGGCATGAATTTCATGCAAGAAATTATGGTGACTTAGTAGCCAACAGTAATGTGTCTGGAGAGATCATGTTTGAGAAAATGTTCTCGAATGTTATTCAGGAGGCTTACGCTAACATCGAAGCCTGGTCCTCAGAATGGGCATAAGAAGGGCGTCACGTGCCTCTTCCGATCAGCTGCACTTAGTTTCTAAATATGAGGGGTAGCTTAAGGTCCTGTACTTTGATGTGACACTGAAAATGTTGAATAATTTTGTTCAACCTGTGAGTGGAAAAATTAAAGAGAACTGTTTAAATTAATTCCGAATTACTGATTAAAAACCTGAAAGTTTTTTCCCTACAACGCCGTGCTATCCATTACAGTTCGACGTAATTTATGAATTACAAATACAGTTGCTTTCTTCTTCTTTTTTTTCCAACTCCTTTTGCCATGTACTGAACCTACAAGATTCCAAAGGCACTGACACTGACCAATCAAAAGATATTGTCGGAAGCAACTATGAAACTCGTCTTAAACCGATCATCACCTGCGTGACATCGAGGAACGAACTGCAGACCCACGGATGATCAGGCACAATTTGAATCCGTTGCATTTAGACCTACTCACGTGTTTTAAGTGACTTATGCCATTCTTACTTACAACATTCCAAGGATTCAAACACTGAACACAGCCCCTTGTTCCACAATATACAAATCGACGTCCATTTTCTGTCCGTTCCCCTTTTCCGATTCACCTCCCCTGTTTCTCGCAGTCAACAGGAATTTGCATCAGAAATATTTCCATCTTCATTATAACCAAACAACAATAGCAGAGGCTGCTCTTGGTTTCCGTCCACACGGCTCGTCAGAACGATAGAACTTTCCCCTCTTCACTATGCGCCATATATTGAATGGGATATGGTAATTGCGTTCCTAATTAAATGGCGTCTTCTTTCTATTTCCTGCACGAAAGTTAACAAACTTAGTAACAGAGGTTATAAGAGCAGTTTCTTGTATTCATTTTCTTCATTAGACCTCCAATTTTCAACTAGTGAATTTTGAAAACAGAAACACACACAAATGTTTTTCTATCTGTGGTTTTGTCTCTGTAAGATTATCTCTGCCTAATGGTAATAAAATAACAAGAGAATGGAGAAAATTTCGTTATAAGCAGTTCGATAATTTCCACGCTTCACTCTGTATACTCAACAATGGCAGCGTCTTAAATAACCAACTATCTAAGATTCACTGCTCATTTTAATTTGATCCAATCAGAGAAGATCCAGAGCATACATAAGAAGTGCATGCAGAATTTTAATAAGATATCCTGAAATTAAGAATTTACTTGGAAGTCTAAACATAGATGGAAATATAATAGAGAAGTGAGTCCTAGAAAAAAAAAAGAGAGAGACTAGATTCTCCTCGTTCATGACAGGTTCCAATGGCGGATTCCTGTGAATTAGGTTCGTTTACACTTCTCTTTTCTTCCTTATATGTTCCTAGTTCTTTATGTTCCTCTGAAACATTCATCTATCTTACTTTATCTTTTATCAATAACGGAACACCATAAAATTTTACTGATCTTCATAATATATCGGATAATGGTTTCTGAAACTGATAAATGATCATTCTATGCATCGATTCTTGCTGCTATCGATATAACCAACACAGAGAGAGCGAAGCAAGAACCCACAAATACATTAGGAAGGTTATAACACAGGCTTAAGTGGCATTATCCATGGAACATTTAATAGGTATGAGTGGCAGAACAATTTGCTAAGTAAATCTAGTTTGGTGCGCCTGTCCGTCCGTCTGTGGTGAAAAGGTACACCTAGACTGCAGACGGCAGACTGCAGTAACAGGTTTCAGCAGATAGAATTAGCAGAGGGGCAGTGGCTACATAATGGGATGCTAACGNAAGGGGGGGGGGGGGGGGGGGGGGGATCCAGGCTCACTAACGTTGGGATCGCCAACTTTAAATATATTTAAGTTGACACCATGAAAAATATCCATCTACGTCCATCACTAACTTCAACACATCAAAAATTTTAAATGTTTTAAGAAGGAATTTAAATTATATTTAACTTAGGAATCAAGTATTTTAAAATGTATTATACAAATATTTTTAAATTCTCGAGTCTCTTAAATCAAATCTAATTTCATGTAAGGTTTGAGGTTTTCACAGCGGTAACCATGAAGAATCCCGCCTTGTGGGATGTGGCGCCGTGTAGATCGTGTTAACCGACGTTTCGGAGGAACGTATCGCCTCCATCTTCAGGGTAGAAAAATCCGCTACAACCTGCTGCCACCTACCCTTGCTGGTTCCTCGCTAGCGGATTTTTCCCCAAAGTTGGAGGCAATACATTCCACCGAAACGTCGGTTCACACAAGATCTACACTGCGTCAGATCCCAGACGACAGTACTCTTCAAATATAATTTCAATTTGTTTACACTTACAATGTGTTGAAGTCAATGGTGGACGAGGATGGATGGCAGGGGTATTTATGCTGTCAACTTAAACATATTGTGGAGTAAACACCCGTTGGTAAGCAGCGCCTGTGTAAACAGCGGCAGTTGTTAGGTAATGCTCGCAGCATAGAGGAACGGTCTTTTCTGTAGGTCCGTGCCGAGAGGGACAAATTTCAGAGTTTAGTTCAACCCCAAGTGGAGGCGTGGTTGAACACTTCCACCGTAACCCTGGGAGTAGTAATAGAAGAAAAGGGAACCGAGTGCCAGGGGGTATAACTGGGCCACCCTGGCCCTATAGGTTGAGGGAGGCGCAAATGTGAAACAGAAAAATATGGTCATGAGTGCCGTGGTAATGGGACCCAAGAATGACTGCGCTGGCGAGGAGCAGCAGCAATTGTAAACGATAGATCCATCATCTCGTCAGAGGGGATGTTACATAAGGACTATAAGCGCAAGTGTTCGGTTAAAAAAGAAATTAGTCGTGAATCTCAAGGGGCTTGGTGCCAAGACGAAATGCTTGGCGCTAAATCGCCATTCGTGAAGTAACTTTTAATCTGAATCTGACTCTGAAGTTAGTTCAGTTGTGCATATTCGTAAGACGATAAGGAATCAGCAGAAGACAGTGTTAATATCCGTTACCAGGATACGACCAGTGAAGACATAGAAGACTTTATGTCTGCTGCAGTTAAGAGTGATCTTTGGAGTGTGTAAACCAGTGAGACGGTTATAGTTACATGCAGTTAAGATTTGTGTGTATAAGTGGTCAACAAATTGAGTCACCAACCCAAACCCCGTCTACAGTCACTCATACACGTGAAAACATTTACACTTCACGACTTCAACGCTGAAAGTTTTCCTGTAGTTTCGGTTGTCCTAAAGATGACTGTTTAAGCAGGGAAAAAATGTTTCTTCCGACGCGTATTTAATTATCACAAACTGAAAACAGTTGATGACAATTCATACCGGTCTTAACGCCGTGAATGTTTTGCTGTATTAGTTCCAACTGGGTCCACTCGGCACAGAGGCCATTGATTGGCCTATTGTAGCCTGCCCCGTTTTATTACGATGATGGAGAATGTGGTGGAATGAAGATTGGCAGGGGTAACCGAAGTACTCGGAGAAAACCCGCCCCAGCGCCACTTTGTCTACCACAAATCCAACTTGACCAGACCGGGGATGGAACCCGGGCCGCCGCGGTGGGAAACCAGCGACTAACCGCTTGAGGTATGGCGCGGCCATTGCTGTATCAGTTAGTTGAAATGCTCTCTGAAATCAAAATAAATAATGACTACCCAACCCTTGTTATATAAACCCTGTTCTTCCGTGCTTCTGGTTACCCAACGTGTTATCTACATGGCATCTCTAATGTACGTGAGTAACATTTGTAAGAATATTCGAAACGTAAATTTCTATCTTCGCGTTGTTTTAGGATGGTAAATATATGAATCATATTTAATATTTGGTTCTGAGAGGTAACGCTTCTAACTTTTACTCAGAAGGTACAAATTACAAATCTCGACCCTAATATCGATTATTCTCAGTCGGCTTTTTCGTGGCCTTCCTCAGTTCTTCCAGGCATATTTCTAGAAAATACCTTAAATTGGGATGTTGTTGTTCCCTTCTAAGCCGCATATTTCCAATTCCTATTCACTATCACTTCTTACTTCGACGCTATGTAGTCTGGTCATTTACAGTGTCCTTAAACAAACAACAGACAAAGTAAAGGACAGGTCTACGCATTAACAAAAGTTTCGCCAGATAAAATGAATAATAAATAAATTATATTGGTAGGTGTAATGATATCCAAAAGTGTGGAGAAACGTAAAACGTAAAAATTGGGTTATTTTTCAGATATTCGTATCATAAGTCGTGTAGCCGATCCCGGTGGATGAGCAGGTAAAATATGCAGTGGTTGGGCTGGTCGCCAGGTCGATACACTCAGCCACTATTCCTTAGTTCAAGAAACCTTGGCACTGACTAAATTCTACAGAAATCTCTATACATTCAAAACGATTATTAAATAAATCACATCCGCATAAGATTTTCGTCCAATAAATAGAATGTTAATACAACCTAAATGGGCGTCATGATCTTCATTAAGCCCTAACACACACTCTATAAAAGTTCTTAAATAAATATAGAGCGAGGCTGTGTACTCTTGTTATCTGCCTCAGCGTAGGTCCACAGTTAGGACGACTTGTAAACACGGCAATGAATCTTTTAATTTTATTAAAGTTTGGGAATTAATCGAGTTTCTAAGCAACCGTCAGCTTCTAAAAAAGAATCTCATTCAGCTGGTTGGTATACAGGTAGCTCTCTACATTTTTATTCTTTATGTCAAGTTCAAATTTCAACGGAGACACCAATTATTCTGAGATTTTTCTTGGTACTCCTCAATTCCTTCAGGCCAATTCCGGGGTAACAAAATCGGTTACGCCCAAAAAGCTTTTTCCAAACCCCTTCGCATGCATAATTCAGTAACCGTCCTATTATCCGGCACTACTCCAGACACCGGGAGCGTCATGAAATAAACCACATAGTGAAGAATTAATCTCGTTTATGATCCAAGGAAAACAGACCAATTCAGAACAATCTTTGAGCCGTAGACAATATATCTTCCTGAAACAGAATAAAGACATGTAACCTAATCTTATGAAGATTCTATATCCATTTGTATAACCCCACAAATTCATTTTAAATGAGGATTCAAACCTCAATGACAAACAGACGTGACCACACACTTGGATTCCCTATAATAACAGTGAACTTGAAACGTAACACGCCGTAACCACAATTCGCAATCAACACACACATTGCATATCGCCCCCATCAAACCGACCACTCCAAAATATAGCAGCAGATTTCAGAAAACCACGCAATCTATGAATAATTTCATCGTACCAGACCAGTCATGGATCATTTCTATAGAACCACATGACTCTGATTTTAATGAAGCAAACATTTGAACCTGTGAGGCATGAGGGGAAGGGGGAGAGTGTGGCGCCGGACTGCTGCTCATCTCATTGCATTGTGGGTAACCACGTCATTAGAATTCGATAGAACGTTGACTATACGTCAAGCTGGTGGCAGGCTACATCGTCTCAGCTGGCAATTCATGAAACCACATTCTTTTTACTGCCCTTCCTATACCCTCTGGGAAAATATCTTATGTTCAATTTTATTACAAAAATAATTTACTACTCTATAATACGCCATTTATGTAGTCTCTTAAGTTCAACGATGCATCTCAAAACTGCAAATATCGTATCAGGCATACCAAAGTCCTACAAATGGTTGCAGTTGGGTTTTCTGTTCGGGAGACCGAGGGATCGATTCTCTCGACGTCTGCTGTGGTTTGTTTCTCCATGATTTGAGGACTGCACCTTAAATAAGTGGTAACCTGTTCTTGTTTTAATTCTTCTCAGGACACGATTCATAATTATTCTCCAATCATATATTCTACGCAGTTCAAAAGTGATCTATAAAAAAATCCACGACACCTTCATCCATTATTCTGAAAAGGATTAGAGCGAAATTGTCCTGATTATGTGTATTAAGCGTTGATCCAAAGGTAATGAAAATATGAAAATATTTCACGTACAGAAGCTAGATAAATCAAATGGATATAAATTCCAAATTATCACATGTTTTCTTTATTGAAACGGCAGTACTTCACTTAATATTGTGAAATCAGACATGAGAGCCAGAAAAAAATCGTCCGTTGCCTGGTAACGGCCGATAAACAACGCTGATTTATGCGGCAACAGACAGACATGCAACAATAGAAGAACAGTTGGAAGCGAAGTTTTCTCTTAGGTCCGAAACGAGGCTATATAACTAGGACAAACTAAACAAAAACCGCCACCCCGCGTGGAGGCTGGTTCGAATATCTCCACCGCAGTCCTGCAAGACTCACGAGACGGCAAAAAGAGAACCCAGTAACTGGGGATGTAACTGAGTCACCTTATTCCTGGATGTTTTAAATACGGGGACCTGACCTTCCAGATCCGGGAAGCCGTGAATCTGAGACAGTAAATTATGATTTTGAGCCCCAGTGGGACTCGGACCCGAGAATGACCGGCAGCAATTGTAGATGTCAGAAGAGTCCTCTCGTCAGAGAGGGCGCCCCGTATTAAGAAACCAGCAATTATGTTGCAGTAATAAAACTCTGGTCCGCGCCCTAGACGGGTGTTCAGACCAAGACACACTGGCCGACTGACCGTCGGCCTCGCATAGCTCTGACTTCGACTTCGAAACCACCGTCATAATCTTGATCATGGATCTCGAGAAGACGGAAACCAGGAATGACTCTGCTGGCGAAGGCCAGCAGCAATTTAGCTGACCAACCGAAACCACAGTGGAGAATTGAATAGTAAACTGTGAGATGGTAGCCAGCCGACAACAATGGAAGGAGGGGGCATTTTGGGGATGTGTTACCAGGCAACTACCGGTGAGGACACAGCAGGCTAGGAAGACTTACTGTGAGCTATATGAATTTTAAAGCGCGTGAATAAGAGATAGCGTTATAATTCTTTGTAATTACGAGTTGTAAGCGTTCAGCAAATCCAATTACCAACCTAAACCCCGTATCTAGTCACGAACACGTGACAATATTATCGTCTACTATAGAATAGTTTTGAAAACTTGATATGAAACTACAACCTTTTTACAGTTTCAAATTTGTGAGATATAGTCAGACAACTAGCGAGAATGGGATTAGTACTGGCAAGCAAGAATTTGTTGATAATATGGAGAGAGAGAACCTATGTTTCCTAGAGGAGCAGAATACACTCCTGAGTGTACGCCAAGACGAATGTATGCAAGCCTTGAGACTCGACATAGGTCAGAGGTCAGCGTATGCGATGATATTGGGACGGGAGGACGCAGGTGAGATGTCACTATGAGACACTCCTATCTGACGAGTTCAGCTGGATGAAACCGGGTCTCCTTACCCGCGACAACTTCATGTGTAAAGCGTGAATCTGCATGCCATAATCGAGAATAACGAAATTTCGGGAACACAGTTCTGACTATGAAGACGATATAAACAAAATCTCCCGAAAAGCAGATATAACCGCTGCATAATTCAATTCAATTCTTTATTATTTATGTGTCGAGTCAACAGCTACAAAGCCAGTTACAGAAAGGCACAGTGTAGATACTATTAGTACTGCGTAGCTACAAATATTTACGTTACAAACAAAGGAAATCATAGGGTCAGTTTCGGAAATATCACGGAGAAATGAGCGTTGTTTCTACCTTACAAAGCAAAGAAGCATTCAGGGTTATAAGAAAAACACTACCAATATACATTAAGGAAGTGATGAGAATAGCAGTAAAGGTCATAATAGTCATAATAATTAATTAAACATTCACTTATTTTACGTGTTAAATAATAATAATAATAATAATAATAATAATAATAATAATAATAATAATAATAATAAAGGAATGAGATACATATAAAGTTGTATTCAAAAATTCATCTTAAAGGAAGGCACCACTTGGGATACTCAGGCGTAGACGGGAAAATGTTATTAAAGTGAATGCTAAAGAAAGAGGGTGCAAGGATATGCATCACATTTAGCTGGTTTATGATATGTTCCAGGGGCGGACTGCTGTAAGCTCGGGAATAAATTTTCGAATTTCACCAAAAGTAGGGAATTTCTTGAATAGCTCAGGCACTCTCAGGTTCTTAAGAAAGTCTCCGCTAGTTTGCACCCTCACTGATGAATGATATTTAAATCGGTTCATATATTTTAACTGGCACATAAAGCCCATATCCCATTGTGTGAAGGCTGCATAGAAATGAGGAGAGTTCAGACCTGAAGTAACAGCATACTCTGGGCAGGCTGACAGGTCACGTGACGACTTGTTGTCCGTCCGTCCTCTCCAGTACTCCAGCAACCCTCAGTTGAAATAGAACTACTAACGGAGCGAGGAAGGGCCAGATTCCATCACCACGTAGCTCTTACAACCTTACTAGTTTGCATATCAACGGCAACAATCTCAAGCCATGACTCGACCATATGAATACGCGAGACGAGTGGGGTACTCGCTGTACAGAAGGGATGTGCGACGTGTAACTCGAAGATAGGGATGGTTCTGGATCATGTGTCCTTTACGTACCCAAATACCATTACACAATCAGATGTTTCGATTTGATCCTAGTCTTAAGGGGTCATTTTCCATAATAATTGCATAGTTCTAGTTTGCAGAATGATCTGATAATCTTTCTTAGAAGTTCTGTCGCCTGAATCCAAGTATCTATTTCTCTGATTCTAGTTCCATCTATGTTTACTTGGCATGTAGCCTGCTGTTTTAAAACTGGGCCAATTTTCCCCGTCTTTGACCAATCCGCCATATGTGTAATATATTGTCCCGTATTATGTGTTGTCTTGGCTAATAATAATGGGTTCTGGATTTGATTATTAGGTTTACTGACACTTCTTTACAATTACAGTCAGTTATAATGACTCACATATTGAAACTCCTTCTGAATGACTCCTCTCTGCAGAATCTCTCACTGCCTTTGACGACGCTTTTCTGACGAATGAATCCTTGAAAGTCAAGTCAAAGTCACTTTAAGACTGGCGGCTTACGGCCAATCAGTTCTTCTTGGCGTCAGGCCCCTTGAGGCCCACGACCAGAGATTTTTTCCAACTGAACTCTTGCGGTAATAGCCCTTGTGTAACATCCTTTCTGACGAGAAGATGGGTGAATCGTTGAAGAATCTTCACGGTTCCTTATATAGGCCAGCTCGTATCCTTAGAAATCCATGTACGAGTAAATGATTCGTTTTCACGAAGCAACCGAGGTTCTATTGTCGACTGCATTACCGCGGGAATGTGTTTACCGAAGCGTTTCTTAGCAGATGGTCATATTCCGTCAAAGTATGAAGGTCACACAAATGCATCATCATGCTAGTTCGGAAAAACGATCTAGATTTCTATTCTGGAGGTGACGTTCGATTCCCAGCCCGCTATCTTACTGCGCTTCTTCATTACTGTTCCAGGCCTCTTGGGGCAGAAGTAGGAAAGACGGACCTTGCCTGAAATAAGTCGTGGCTGTGTCCTTCAACCCATCAGACCTAATGCCTGACGTTAAAGAAGCGACACAGTTATCACATTTTTAACAATAAAATGAATTTAAGTGTAGTTTTAATTATTTAATTGTAGTTGTAATTGTTTTTGTTGTAGCTGTAAATCGTATTTGCATTGTATTCATTTTGTGTAGTGTGTCCTTTATTACTTGTGTAGTTTTTTGCTGTGTTTTGTTTGAGTATGCTGTCTGTGTTATTTTGTGTGACGTGTGCTATTTGTGTGTTGTGTCTTATTGTAGTATCACTGCCACTGGGTAAAATCTCATTCGCGGTTTAAACATAATAATAATAATAATAATAATAATAATAATAATAATGATAATAAAAAAATGAAATAAACTAAGTATAAACGTTTCAAAACACCATGCAACCATGACGCTCGCAATGGTAACATCAACCAGGAAACAGTCTGTATGTTCGCGTGGAATGATACAAGTCAGAAGTAAGAGTTGTAACTAGAGACAACATGGTGTTGTGTGTTTCGTGGTACAGATAAACTTCTTGAAAGCAAACTCAGTTTTCTCTTGCGGTGAAGGATCCATTTCTGGTTCACTTTGTGTATTATCTCCCTCGATTAGGATAAGCTTGAGTTAGAAGGGAAAGGGTTGGGGAGAGGCTTTGAGGGGTAGACTGCATACGGCTACTCACAGACACAAAAGGGGCTAGGGGAACGAAAAGGAGTTGGATGAGGGAAATAATTGCCCCCCCCGCATGTGCGCTGCTCTAATTAATTCGGTTATTATTTTCGGGAATACTAGTACCCCTTGTGCCCCGACGCCAAGTGTTGTCATGTCACATGTAATGACGCCCCATTTATTCGCGATATATATGTGTATACTTGCTCTTAATTCCATTTAAAATTGATGTACCAAAAAGTGGTTATTTTTAACTGTTGTTCACTTATACAATGGCCTGACTAATACATGTATGGTCAAATTTTAATCAAACTGGAACTTCAGAAAAACAGGGGTATTAGTAAGAGAGAAAAGAGAATTTAAATCACAAGGTTAATACTGGGAGCCAAAACGGATCATATCTTGTTTTTGACATGTATCCGTGTTAGAATCCTTTTTCTTCTGGCTTCTACTTAAAACTATTTTCTGAATCTGTGCTGTGTAATTAAAGAAAATTACGCAAATGGGCCAACTTACTGTTTGGACAACAAACCAACCCCCTTCATACTGCAGTGACAATAATCGAAATGTATAACTCTCTGATTTGTATGTTGCAATTGTTTTATATGGTTGTAAAGTTCTGTCTACCACCCCAAAGAACATATGGATTTTGTCAGTGTTTCAGAAAAAAATTGTTGAAGAGAACATTTTGATGTGACAAACAGAGAGATTTCAGGTCGTTCTAAACAACGTGAAGAGTACTCATTACAGCCTGGGGTTAAGTTTTCTGAAAAAAAAAAAGAAAAAGAAATTTAACGTATCTGAACTGCTACGGTGCTTGCCTTTTCATATATAATTCTCCCGTAGATTATGACCGTGACGGTCCAAAACAGCGGAGAAAATTCTGTGAGCGGCCACCTATTATCATCAAAGGGGAAAGTGAAGTGAGGATGTGTTTATGCACGTACTACGTTTCTGCCTCGCTGAGTCTAGGAACAGAGGCTTATTTCTCCAACTAGCAAACAGAACAAGAAGGCACTTCAGCGGCAGAGACAAGGAAATGTGGCATACTGTTGACGTACTGCGACATTCACTGAATCGTCTTCACGGTAGAGAGAGAGAATCCATGTTTGAATACGGACACAGCAGACAGAGAAAATGGAAAAGTTTGGGATCTGCATTCGCGCCGCTCAAGTGAGAGTGGAGTACAAGATGATTTTTACTTTAAGCCAGCAAGGAAAGAAGAAAAAATTCCAACAAAATTAAATTATGGTCGGAAAGCAGGAATTCACAAAAGAGTTGCCTTCGCTATACACGTACTATAGACACAACACGATTGTGCCTGGAAGCAGTCAGGAGGCAATTTCATAGAAGTATTTTCTTTAGACACAGCCCGCTGGAAGTAATTACATTTAGGGCTTCCCTTTCAATCAGAAAAGAACTTTACACAGTTTGTGAATCCTATTAGACAAATCTAGTCTTTATGCTTATCACTGCAGCTCATATTCAGGCCAGTCAATGAGAAACATTACATTTTCGCAACACAGCATCAATTCGCAATACAAATTTCGAATAAGAATACAAAATATCTCGCAAATGTGAAGCAGTATGAAGTCCCAACATTGTATAACTGAAGCAAGCCATGGAAAGTAACTTAATGGAATAGAAGGAAAATTTTATGAAGTGTTCTGTTGCTGATTAATGACTATTCTGCCCTGCTTACTAGCAGAAGGTATACATCCGCATGGTGCAATGTGTGATATGAATTGCATATGTGTACAGGATTAAATTATAAGAGCTTCCTATTGAAAATTTCATGAAACGTCAGAACATTTCATGTCTTGTATTTAAAATTAATAACATTCTTCGTTACCAAAGATACATAGATTATGGCATTCACTTGCAAGCACGACAGATGTTCATAACTGAAGTGGTACAGTATATCTATCTGCATGAAGAGTATTTTCTTCTCTAATGTATCGCTGTGGAGTTCGGTAGAAGGAAAACAGCGTTTTAGGCGTACCACTTCCATCCTCACGGTGGAAGAGTAAGTCAGGAAAGAAAGCTTCAAAAAGAAGGCGACAAGCAGACCTCAAATCCATTATGTACGTTTCGTTGGGGTAAGTTGTCTAAAAAGAAAATGTGGCCAGCATATCTACAGCCCCCCCTCCTTTCTTGCGGTTTGCTTCCCTTATTCTTCACTCCTGAACATGAATGTAGCATTTGCTCCGAATCTTCAGCGAGCTTCTAACAGAATGCAATACTTTTCATCACATAGATACCAATCTGAGTGCCACTTCTTATCTTCTACAAAACATGTCTCCATTACAAAGATCAATTAATTTCTGATGTTTCAGGAAAGAAACTTCTGAAAGTAGCGGAGGTTAAATGTGTTACTTTATGTCATACATTGTTACAGCATGTACAATTATAGGGAATAAACATGGAAGGCAAAACTCTGATACTGCAGTGTAATTATTGAAGAAGGAATTCAAATTTTATTGTCCAGCATTAATGTATTGACGTTTCACTCCATTTTTAATATATTTATCTGACGCGAAGTTGTACTTAAACGTCAAGTGCCTAAATACTTAGCTCAGTATTAAACCTGAAGTGCGAGATGGTTTAGCTGGAGAGTGAACTGTGAATCTCTAATTTCATTTCCGAGTGCAAGGCGAATGTGATCACGTATCAAAAGTTGAACATTTCGTTGCGAATCGATATGGCTTCTATGGCGATGGTTACAGCACTTTTATATTACAGTGCCTTTGTTAACCAGAGAATTAGAAGCGATCAAGAGCTCATTTCCCTGCATTCCTCTATGCTAGAATGGTGGAAGTCTAAGTACTGGAGAGAAAGAAGAGAGTTCCAGCTATACCCCGTCCATATTCAGTTATTGGGAAAATGCGGTATGCAGACTCACAGACTCCCCGCACCCATCAGCCTCCACCTCCAACTCAAAATCCATAATCTACCCAAGCAACTTCAGTGGACGTAATTAAAAAATAAAATTCTGTATCAGAAAATAAAACAATCCTCTACAGTTTTGCCTTAACATTTGATCCTTCTCTTCTGAAAAGTAAAAATTGAAACAAACCGCAGAGAATATTTTGTTCGACGTTCTCCACTCTCTGGGATGTATCTGATACACTGTGTAGGAAACTGGACCGCCTCTGTGGTCTAGTGCTCAGATTTCCTGGCTACAGGTCCAGAGGTCCGGGTTCTGCACACCGTATCTCATGTGTATCGTCCCTATTCAGTAACTGGAAAGTACAAAGTGCAAAGACACACATAATAAAAAGAATGTAAGATGAGAGAATGATAATGTTGCAAGTATTCCCTCTGCTAGGCAACATGTTGGTAAACAGGTTCCAAAAAGACAGGTTCTTGGTAAACAGTCCGTTGCTAGGTTACGTAGAAATAGATGAGGCTTCGTTCTCTATGCGGTCTGCGTCAAGCAACAGTAGAATAACAGGGCTATGCAATATGATTCTAAGCAACGGCTCGGTAAACACGTTTCCTCGTAAGCAGTGACGTCAGCAACAATAGATACGGTGTTTTCTGTGGGGTCTTTGCAGAGTGCTTATAAGAAAAGTGAATGCAGTGACAGCGTTAGTTCAAGGGCAGTAACGAGTAGGTCGTAAGCTGGAGGAGTGAGTCCACAAGAATTTTTAGTTCGAGGTTGCAGAGTGATTGAAGACGAAATAGCGAGAAGACTTCATAGTGAACTGAAATGCCACTGTGTTGAGATTCACTGCTAGGAGACGACTAGAAAGGATTGAGAATCCTAATGCGTGTGCAACGGTGATTGAATAGTTTGTAGGTCAGATGTAGAGGTGTATTAATTTTAATTAAGAGAGAGAGAGAGTGAAACCGAAGTGCTAATAAATCCAATCATCCGAACTAGAACCCGTTATTTTCGTCACGCGTACCCCCCTACACTTGACAATAACGAAATTTCTCTTGTATCGGAAAATGTCATGAAATTGAATACATGTACGATCATACTCACTCACGGAATGTGATATTCAAACTTACAATATGTCTTTTCCACATCTTAACATAATCTTCTTAGTGCACCATTAAGCAACACTGACAACAAATCCTTTGTGATGCTGAAACGAGAGATGTGACACTCAGAGATCAGATCCGGCAGGACAATATACTGCTCGTACGAGTACAAGGCTCCGTGTATATGCATATATCGCAACGGCTTTGCTTCCGCCCTGAACACTGCCATATCCCTATCCCGTGACACAAAATGTCACACCTTATGCTAAAGCGAGACGTAAGTACAAATGTGCAAGTACATGCTTTCAGAAGGCGCAATTATTTTATTTGTACATTTTACGAAAATTTATTCTATAATAAACTCCATGGCCTGTACTCAGCAAGCGAACTCTACCAACCGAGCGACCTCCGCTTGTCGGCGAAGTTAGTGTTATCTATAGCAAACAGAGGGTGTCGCGTGGTCAGCGCAACGGATCTCCACGGCCGTTAATTTAGGTTTTCTAGACCGGGGCCGCTATTTCCTTGAAATATCTACCTCAATTATCGTCACGAGGCAGAGAACCCCGTTCCAGACCCACTACTTCTCAGAAAATGTGGTAAGTAAAGTAAAGCTATCCCTGTATCAGGCCGTGGAGGCTCATAGGGTTTTGAGATGGTAAGGTTCCCACATTTTCTAGACAATCGGATCGTAGATGGCAGCAAGGTCAGAAAACGTGGTAGCGCCGGGAATTGAACCCGGGACCTCTAGATCTGTAGCCAGGAACTCTGACCACTAGATTACAGAGGAGGTCAACGTTATTCTATAAGGGTAACAAAATAAAAGAGGATGAGATGACGTGATGTCAGATGTTAGACGAGATGAAATATGTAGCACGCACGGAAGAGAGAAGATTCTGTTGGAAAAGCGAACAGACCACCTGAGGGACTTAAGCATAGGTGGAAGGATAATATTAAAATGGACATTTAGAAGAGGATGTTAGGGCATGGAATGCAAGAATTGGCTCAGGATAAGGTCCGTTACGGGCTCCTACAAAATTACGCCACAAAATGGAAGATTTTTTTTTATTATGTGAATGAGTATTAACTTCGGAAGAAGAACACTAACCATGGAATTAATCAGTTGCATAGGCCGCGCCATAGCTCAAGCGGTTAGTCACTGGCTTTCCACCGCGGCGACCTGGGTTCGATCCTGGGTCTGGACAAATGGGATTTGCGGTGGACAAAGTGGCACTGGGACAGTTTTTCTCCGAGTACTTCGGTGTCCCCTGCCAATCTTCATTCCAGCAACTGCTCCACAATCACCCTCACCTATCATCTGGTGCTGGTACAATAGTCCAGAAGTGGCCGCAGTACAAGGGACTTAGTCCAACCCCACTAGCAATAAAAAAAATAATAATCCGTTGCATGTAACTTCTTATGAAGGAAACAATATACACTAATATCAGAGTCAGTTATGAGAACAGTTCAGAGAAATATGACAGAACTCTTCTGCGTGTTCAGACATCGCTTATGTATCAACAGAGGAGGTTTAAGTCAAGTTTAATGTGTGATGTGGCAATACTACTAATGACAAGTCAAGCGAAAAGAAAGAGAAAGCTTCCAGAAGAAACACCGTAACCCTAGATTCGCCCACAGTAGGGTTCAGTATCTTAATGTTCTGGGATTTCACCCGTCACATTTCCTTCTTTCACTACAAGAGTATAGCGACAGTTTCCAATGTTCGCCGTGCTGGTGCGGCAACTTCTCCGACACACTTATGTTGCACATTATCTTCTGTGAGGGGTCACACTGCGGTCATTTGTTACGACATTCTGCAGTTGCTAGGGAGGCAACCAACGTTTCGTAGGAACATCCTGCATCCGTCGTCCACCCTGAGAATGGAAGCAGGATGTTACTCTGAAATTTTCGTACTTTTCTACCACACCACGCGTTATGACCCAGAAGACCACAATAATATTCTTCACTGCCGTGAGAAATTAAAATCTCATATTCTCACAAGAGCTTTCGTCAAAACGACTCAAAATAATCTAATAGGGTTAATTTTCTTGATGAACTGTCTATTTTAGAAAAATCCGTAAATTATCATCTACGTGCATCTAATTATTTCCTGTATTGATTATATGTTGTTAAAACCCCGACATGTTTCGGTCACAAAAGACCATCACTAAGGATTGTAACTTATTAAAAGAACACTTCTCAGTTCACAGAGGAATATCTGAATCACAAATTTTAGAGAAAATTATTATAATATTATGTTAAAATTTATATATATATATATAATTTTCAGAGGTTTTAGCGACATGGAATCGGTACAAATAATTAAACTAAATATAGGAAGAAGATGGAGGTGACATGTTCCTTCGAAAAAACGGTTGACTTTCAACGGAATACAAGGCGTTACATCCCGGAGGATAGAACTCTTTACAACAGATGACTTAGACTGTAATTTACATTTTATTTTGGAGCTGATAATATTGTTGAAGCTTGACAGCATGAAGCATAACTAACATACCTATTGTCCTGCATGCGCTAAGAAAATTAGATCTGACATGCTGATGTGTTTGGCTAACATAAAGAAAGAAAAATGAATTACTGTACTGGCAGATGTTTATGAAACAACAAATACAGCAATTTCGAAGTAAATATCACTATTTTCTGCCATTACATATGAAACTGCGTTACATTTGTTCCTTTAATTTGAGATTACATGAGGACTAGCACAACATCACGTTTCGAGCTGAAACGACTGTACTTTACGCTGCAAATCTTCGATACTTGCGAGAGATGTGGAAATGATATATGATAGTTCATTTGTCGTTAGCGCTGGGCTCTTAAATGTCACTTTAGTTGTATTTCATAACACAAGATGGGGTGAGTGGTCGTGCAGCTGGTTTCCTGGACTTGCTCCAAAGGCATGGAGAGTGAAGGAATATACTAGCTAATATTTCTCTCTACCACCCTCTCTTCCTCCAACCCCTGTCTACATTGTAGACATTTCCATCGTTTAAACAAATTGCCAGTTAGTTAATACACACTGAAACTTTAAATTGTTTATAACATGTTATTAAAATAATATATGTACAGAACTTTGAACAATTTAAAGTTAACAACATTCCCACTGTGGTTCTGAAGCTTGGACATTAAGATGGATGCTAAGTGCTGCAGTAATTGTCTGGGATTAGTGTTGATGTAGTTATGTGTTGAGCTACTTGTGCCTGCAGAGGCGGAGAGCTGATGTACCTCGGAATCTCAGTATGGATATTTTGCAACCTGTCTTACTAATTCCACTTCCTTAAAGCAGCTAATCAAGATAAAGCATACATTCATATGCAACTAACCTTTGGGAAAGAGTTCTCTGTGAAAAGCTGACAGTTGCTACACCTGCAAACGAATCTCTACCCTCTTATGGAGCCCGAATTTTCCTTACCGAATTCATAAGATCCCTTTATACATTGTAATTCTCGTTAAGAAAAATTCAGACCATAACCTCACATTCTATTTCTTTAAGATCCATTGTACTCTATCTACTCTTAGGTATTCCAAATAGCCTCTTTCCTTATATGTTTCTGAATTACACTTCTCACCCATTTCTCATCCCAGCATAAGTGCTACATTCCCCATAACATCATCCTCCATTTAAATCATCACAAGAACACGTGATTGATATAACACATTATGGGGTCCGTATAGCATATCCAAAACACACAAACTCTTGTTCATTAACACCCAACGTCCACATTTATGTGATAGAAATTAAGTTAAATCCTTAATAACTGGAAGTTACAAGCTGAAAGGCCGCGCCATAACTCAAGCGATTAGTCGCTGGCTTCCCACCGCGGCGGCCCGGGTTCGATCCCGGGTCTGGTGAAGTGGGATTTGTGGTGAACAAAGTGGCGCTGTGGCAGGTTTTCTCCGAGTACTTCGGTTTCCCCTGCCAATCTTCATTCCACCAATTGTTTCACAATCACCCTCACCTATCATCTGGGGTTGGTACAATAGGCCAGAAGTGGCTGCAGTATAAGGGACTCAGTCCCACTCCACTAGCAATAAAAATATGCAAGCTGAAATCCTACAGACATTTTAATACGTAAGTAATCATACTGATAATTTTAAAGGACACACATTAATCGCATTGCTGGTCAGAAAGGCCTGACAACTGAACATTATGTGGCTATATCTGAAGCCGGCCAAACCGCTCTAACATGTCACACAATATCAGTCGTAAAACAGAAATTAATTTTAATAATATTGGCTAAAAATATATCATAAGTAATGGAAAAATACTCATGTTCTATGGCACAGCTTCAATGTACACCTGATGCAACAAATGTCGAATACGGAACTACGGGTTTGCCCCTAATTCAGTTAA
The DNA here is from genome assembly GCF_002891405.2 of Cryptotermes secundus. Lineage (NCBI taxonomy): Eukaryota > Metazoa > Arthropoda > Insecta > Blattodea > Kalotermitidae > Cryptotermes > Cryptotermes secundus. The sequence goes on along the minus strand of NW_019724588.1, from coordinate 1,734,224 downwards.
CACGCTTCTCTGCAATGTGATTCTGTTGCCTCTGTGTTAATTGCGATTTTTGTTTCGGGCAACTTTATTGCGATTTGTAAACAAATGTTCATTTTGACTATCATAATTTATATTTACCTTCGATCATTTTTATCCACCAACTGTTAGCGCCAGTCAGTGCTAGTGCCAATTCCACTTGCAAGTGACTACTGTCCTTACCAGTCACTAAAGCCTACTGGCCATCAATGAAGTCCTTTGCCATTCATCAGTGTCGACTGCAAATAGTCATGTCCTTCGAAATTGAATAAGGACTCCTACCAACCACCCATGTCCCTTGACCGGTACTGCTGTCCCTTGCATGTCATCTTGCGCTTTTTCTGACACTAACACTCATGTCAGGTTCTCATGCCTCTCTGCACTCCAGTTATTAATGTTCTTTTGCAGCCAATTATATTTCCTTCAGATCGATAATGCCCCTTGCATGTCACAAATGTTCCTTCCCAGGCTAAAAATGCGTCGAAAAGAAGTGCTCTTCAGTGACCTAATTAAGGTGATTAAAATCCTGTGTAACAATTATATGCACACCAGACGAGCAGAGTTGCTAGGAAGCCTGTCCATAGACATTGCGGTGAAGGAGAACGGAACAGAGCACAAGAGGAACATGTAATATTACTGAATGTCGGGTTCAAGAGCTCAAGAAGTGGCTGTAAAAATGAGTTTAAATCAAGCAATTCACTTAAACGAAGGGTACAATACCGACGTTGAGGAGCTACCTGAATGTAAAAGTAGCGACTCCGGTCTAGAAAACCGAGATTAACGGCCATGGGATCCGTTAAGCTGCCCATGCGACACCCTCTATTCGCTAATTTGGCACTAAGTTCTCCGACAAGCGGCAGTCGCTCGGTCGGTATAATTTGCTTGTGGACAAAAGACAGGGAGTTGTTTTTTTTATAATACCGACCTTCTGTAATAAATTTGGTTAGGATACGCCATGGTAGTAAAGTACCTTCTTACTATACCAATTCAACTACTCTTTCAGACAGAAATAACCAATCTATAGCTCGAGAATGAAATTTAAGTCAAACCCTCTGGCGAATGTCTTCTCAGGCATGTATTCTCATTTTACGACTTCCATTACTCTAAATCATAAACATGTTAGCATAAGTCAAATGAGATAGGACCCAAATACATGACAAAGCACAAGAAGAACAATTTTCTCAGGAGATATATCTGAGGACCACCCTGATCCGTACTGTACAGGACTAACGCAGTGATAATCCCCTCCACAACCAATTATAAGGTTCATGTTGTAAATGTAAATCACGTAGACACGGGGTCACGAACAACACGAGGAAGAAGGCAACAAATGTGGACTGGTCATGAGGATAGTGAATTTGAGTGATTAGAAAAGGAGGGGAAATGAAAGGGAAACACAGCCCAAGAAAAGCGATAAAACTAAGGAGATCCAAATGATCAGAGAATAAAAAGAGACAGAATTAGATTGATCAAATTTGAGTAGTGGGAGGAGGCTGTGGGCGTAAAAGTAATGGACCAAGGAGAAGGCACGAGGAGGAGGGAATGAAATTGGAAAGAAAAAAGGAGATGGAGTCAGAACAGTAGCAGGAATGTGGGAGGTGAGGAGGGGGGGGACTGCCAGCAGCGAACGGATCGTTAGAGACGAATATAAAGACGAGAATAAAGTGCGGGACAAGATGAGTAGAGGAAATGCGGGGGAAGAGAGAAGACTTGGCCAAATGACCAGAAGGAAGCCTATTTCCACTGTACACTCGTTCGCATCAACGGTGTTGCCAACCTCACGAATCATAGGTTTCCTTTGAAATGAAACAATAAGTTTTCAGAATGCACATAAAAGCCATTGGGTCAGTGTCAAGTGTCATAGCCCCTTAAATATCCTAGCGCATCGGGCATTTTTTTTCCTTGCTCTACAGCCCTTGGGCCCTGGCCTCTGATTATTTTACAGACGGTAGGACTCCTTGGACGGGGGATCAGCTGGTCGCAAGACCTCTACCTAAACACAGAATAAACACATACACATACCAAACATCCATGCCTTGTGTGGGATTCAAACTCATGATTCCGGCTTCCAAGAAATCGAAGACAGTTCAAGCCTTACACAGCTCGGCTACCGTGACCGGCGCATCAGGCAATTACTGGGTTAAAATCAAGAAGAATCTTCCATTTATACTGGGAAAAGATGAGCAAAGCTCCCTCTTTTGGTGGACATTTCTGAGGATGAAACATATGACTGTAAAGAAAGAAAACGGTGGCATATATTCTCTAAAAGCCGATATTGTCCATAAATTGTTAGGCCTTCGTGTTACTGGATACTCTCGTGAGAGATTGTACTAAGCTACTCAGCATCTTGACTGATGTAGAATCTAGCACGATGCTGAAATACGAGTGACAGATCTCCTCGCTTGGCTTGGGGAACCATCCTCACATTCTTCCCAGATGTTACAATAAGTCATTTGAACTAGCGTGTCAAACGGTCAGTCAGTAGTTGCAGTAGTAGTGGTAGTATCAGAAGAAGCAGTAGCTATTTAGTAACTTAAACTACATACGTGGTAGGACGGGTTGACAGTAAATATTTTGGAAAGTATATGGAAGATATCTTGGGCCATCCAATAGCAAAGACGCAATTTCGGACTCTTGTTTGAAACCGAATCACCTAGCTCGCTTTTTATCACATTTCATTCACCAATGGCCTTACAGCCCTTGTTGGGCCCAGGCCTCTTCTTCAGTTTCGTAATCTCTCCTTGGACTAGTGATCAGCCTGTCGCAAGGCCGCTGCCTACATATAGGACAACACAAACACAGAATAAACACACACACAGATATCCATGTCTTGAGTGGGATTCGAACCCACGATCCCAGCGTCGGAGCGAGCGGAGGCAGTTCATGCCTTAGACGGCGGCGCCACCATGATTGTCACATATATCTCCTATCCCTTTTCATTTACCTTTTATCATTAACAGGTGAACCCCCGAGGCAAAGAGTAACAGTTGCAAAAGGGCAGTGAACAGCTGTAACGGGACTGCCCGTCTCTTGTTCTATACTGGTCCAGGAAGAAGCCTGATCAATATTTTGTTGGTAAGGAGTGGACGGAGCAAAATTAAGTTGCACAGAATCAATGCTCACGGTGCTAGCTTAGAGGTCCTTTGCAGCATTCAAAACAGTATATATTCCAATTACTATTATTTTATTATTATTATAACTTTTTTTTTCCTTGGCACTACAGCCCCAGTGGGCCTAGGCCTACCTCCATGATCTTCTCCGTTCACTTCGGTTTTTCTAGATCTTACACATTCGGTAGGACTCCTTGGGCGAGTGATCAGCTCGTCGCAAGGCCTCTACCTGTAGACAAACACAGAAAAACGCACATACACAAACTAAACGTCCATGCCCTGAGTGGGATTCGAACCCACGATCCCGGCTTCCGAGCAAGCGAAGACAGTGCATGCCTTAGACCGCTCGGCTACCATGACCGGCATTATAACATACACGTAACAATATTTAATGTTTTTATTCAGTCTCCTTCTGCTATTTAATTTGTTTATTCCTTGGTATTATGTCTTTGGCTTTCTGTTTTATCGTCTTTGTCCGCGTCTCTATACAATTTCTGTATTAGAGCATTTTTTCGTCAAAGCTTGCGTCTAATTGGCTTCTATCTGTTGTCAAGCACTTCAATAAATGACGTGCCGCTGGTGGTTACAGTGATGGTGGCGGTGTTAGCAGTAGCAGCAAAATTAGTAACGTAAAGTTGTCTCTGTGATTAACTAATTAAGCACTACACCATGAAGACACATGGGGGTGTGAACGTATAGATCCAGGTTTTCTTGACTTCGGTATTAGTTGGAGGTGAGTGGTTAGCTTCACGCCCCTGCCGCTTTATCCTCGGGGAGAAAGCCCCAGGTACCCATTGGATAGGAGGCTGGGTGGGCCCAGAGCCGGTCTGAACGACGTGGAAAGGAGAGAATTCTTGACCCTACCGGGGCTCGAACTAGACCCCTCGGTCGTCCAGCCCGTAGCCAATCGATAAACCGACTGCGCTATCCTGGCTCTAGCAGCAGTAGCATTAATATCATTATTACTGTGTCCCAGCTCTTCTCACTGCAACTTCTGTTGGTGTGGATACTTCCATTTCTGTATAAAAAGTTCTTTGACAATTTCAAACCCTTCAGGATTTTCCAGAACTCATTATGACAAAAAAGTTCTCCCATTGGAGTGAAATCAAATATATTTTGATTATTCTACAGATGTTATGAAGTGTTGCGTCATTTGCTGGTTTATTGCAATATTTTACACCGCTTTTTGACGTATTCATGTACTGACCAGCTGAGAAACTGCTAGTTTTTCCAGGAGGATACTCCCCCGTGGAGTTAGCTGTATGCATAGATAGATAGCAGGGTGAGGGGGACGATCGGACGGATGTAGACAGACAAACATAAAAACAGTTACGCAAGAAAAAGAGAAACATAAACAGACATAAATAGATAAATAAGTGGATGGATTGATGAGTGGGGTGTGAACGGGTCGAATAAATAGGTTGATGGTTTAATAGATATCTAGAACTTGCGTCTTTCCGTCTGCCATATAAGGCGTAAACATTTACGCATATACAACTATATATATATATATTTTCTGTAGCTTAGTACGGGTGTGAAACCTTCTCTGTCATTAACGGAAGAGCACAGGTTGACAGTATTTGAGAACAGGGCGCTGAGGAAAATATTTGGACCGAAAAAGGACAGGCGGCCGGAGAAAATTTCATAATGAGGAGCTTCATGAGTTGTACTCTTCGCCATACATAATTATAATGAAAAAATACAGGAGGATGAGCTGAGCAGGGCATGTGGCACGAATGGAGAACAAATGGAACGCATAGAAGGGTTCTCTGGGAACATCAGAAGGAACGATATCACTAGGAAGACACAGATGTATGAGGGAGGATAATATTCAAATGGATCGTGGATTGATATGGTTGAAGATAGGAATCAGTGCAGGCTCTTGTGAACACAGTTGTGAACCTTCAGGTTCCATGAAATTTTGGGATATTCTTCAGTGACTGGGGGACTGTTGGTTACACAAGAAACACTCAGTTTCGTGGAGTTATTTACGTAAAGTGATAAAAATTTTCGCTTTACATGACTCCAGTGAATGAGTAGCCTAGGGAAAAAAATGTCAGTACTGATAAAACTCCCATACCGACCACAATCCATGATGTGTAGAACGATACATGATTATGTTGGAGAAATATATACCCCTTCATGTCCTGTGGCACGAATTTAAAAGGTCATTGCTTTGAAAACCAAAAGTACACTTTAGAACTTTATGTAATAAAGAGTAGAGTGAAATATAATTTAATATTGGGTGATAATATGAATCACGCCATAAAGACATTACGACCGCCGCACGGCCCCTTTGACGTTCACGTAATTCATGTTCCGGTCAGAAATTATGTAATGGTTTTAATTCGGCTCTCTGTAGAGCTAACGAACAGGCCCAAGCGCTGTGTTCTACTTGGTGAACCGCCGTTTAGTGAATTGTGCTACTGAAGAAACTGACTGAGCGAATGAAGCAGGTATCGTCACGTATATTAGTGATTATAGACGGGGTTTCGATTGATGAATAGATTTATTAACACCTCATACCATCAAATCGTACTTACAATACAGCGCTGTCGCTGATTGACATAATTTACGGTTCACCGTTACATACACACTAGGATTCTCAGTCTTCACTAGTCGTACCCTGGTAACGGAATTAAAACAGTCTCACTGTGACTATACCTTCTAATTACACACTAAGACTTCAAAGGCTGACTTCTAATTTTTCTTTAACTATTAACTTCCCGTGGCTGTCTCCTACCGACAACCTACTGAACTCTCATTCCCGTTCTACGACTGACTTCTTGCATTCTTCTGTCCTACTACAGCTCTAGCCTCGGAATTTAACTCTCTTAGAATCTCGGCACGGACCTCACAGAAAACATCTCTTCTGTTGTCAGAATGTGTCTATTGGCCAACTGCTCAGCACTGGGCATGGGGCGGACCAAACAGAAAACACATCTTCTCTCGTCGGGTATTGTTGTGTTACCTAGCAACGAGTTTCAGCACAGTCCACAGAGAACACAGTTCCGGTGGTTGTATGTTCGCTGGAATTTGTATACTGAGTCGTTGCCTAGCTCTGGTTCGCTACGAGACAATCTAATGAGCAATGGAGAGAAAGAGAGGGTAAAAATTATGAACTGACAACGGAGTACGGGTTTATCTTCAATGGCAAAGCACTTGTTAATGTTCGCAGTGAATTTCTGTGGTTAACCCATTTTCACCATGCATAGTGATACAACTAACACATACCTGTATTTAACAAGCAATTATTTACCCCTTGTGAATATGACAACCCAGCGATAGGCACTGCTAATGATGGACAGGTAAACCTTTCTGAGCCTGTAAATTTGTTTGCGGGAATGTCCATATTCAGAAAGGAGAATTTCTCTGTCAGATTATTACACTGAGACCAAGCAAGGAAGTTTGAGGAATGCTGGAGATTATGGTCCTCGAGGATTTCCCTTTCTACCTACCACTGTATTCCCCTGCAGCCAGCTTCGATCTATATTAATCAGCATAAACTCCATGTCAAGAGCGAAAGGAATCACTACCAACATTCCCGTGAATATAACGGCCATCGCTCGACGGTTGAAGGGGGTACACAAGGAAGCAGGTTGGCGGGGAAAGCAGAACAGCTCGAGGGAGATGTGGACGGGGTTGGATCAATTGAACTTACTTCCGTGGCCTCGTTATAGTCTAACCAATTTAACTTTTTATTAGACTACTTTCTTTATTTTTAAAAAACTAAAAGTAGGCTCATGCCATTAGCATGATATTTTTATTTCTTTCCCCCCCCCCCATTAACTTCTGAACGCATGAGCCAATCTTTATGAAACTTGGCATATATGTCATGGCACCTGAACCAATTTCAACGGCGTTTTTCATAAATCCCTGTATGTCCCTCCCATCGTTGCTAGGCGACACCAAGGTAAATATGTTCAAGCGGCAACGAACACACGCTTCAATAGAATAATTGCTGGACGCGTTGTTTTCTATGCAGACCGTGACGCATCAAAAGAAAACAGGCGATCAGTTCTTCCCAGCACTTCTTGTATTTATGAAAAAATAAAATGTGTACTGTCTTATTTTAATTTCAAGCTTTGGTATGCACATTTATCAGGCAGGAGAAGCCGCATTAAAGCGGAGTTAGTGATCGAAATGCTGAGGAAATGTGACACGAGTTAAACAATCAAAGTGTCATTTCGTTTCGCAATAATTTGAAAATTTATGTTAATCAGAGCAGTGTAGTCTTATCTGCAAGAAGGATTAAAATTTTAATTTTTCCTTCATAAACGTTCTCTTTGTAAGTCCAAGCTATATTTGATTCCAAAACGGCGTTGCTGCCACGTCGTAATCAAGTTAAGTAATGTCTTAAAGATGACCAAACAACTGCATTGCCGTATAATTTCAGATTTCTCCTATACATTATTTTGTTATTTATTTTTTTCAGGTCTCTCAAGTTTTGTTTTCGCTTTTCCTTGTTCTTTTTTCTTTTCTTCGCTAGTTTCCAGCTTTCGTAAGGCCATCTGGCTGTGAATAAGGAAACCCCACTTCCCACACAGCTGCAGAGCATCAATACCCTTTCAGAGTTCAAACTTAATAAACCGGTGGATGGGAGAGTGCGTATTTCAACTCAGAACATATTTACGAGTATTTTTAAGTACGAAGAGAATTGACGATATCTTCAATTATGAAAGAGAAAAGACATACATAAATACACTATAACTTGGAGAGTAACTGTACTTTTAGGACATTCTTATTCATCAAATTTAGAAATTTCTACGCTGAATGCAACGAATTCCATTACACTGTGCCATTTAAGAAGACACATGAGCATATTGGTCAGACGAACCGAAGCTCCGTAATTACACGCAGAAGCTCCGTAATTACACGCAGAAGCTGAGCTACGTGCCGTCTGCTTTATATAGTAGCTCGTTCAGTGTTTTGATAAAGAGACACGAAGATTTCCTTGCGTTTATTTCTGTGTACGGGTCGATCTCCTACAGCACGTAAGAGAATTTCTGTTCGGTTTACCGAGATTCCTTCAATAATAATAATAATAATAATAATAATAATAATAATAATAATAATAATAATAATAATAATAATAAATGTAAAGTTGTCCTTGTGCTTAACTAATTAAGCGCTACNACTGACGGACATCCCACTGCCCGGAAGAACTGAGAAAGAGAAATAATGATGCCGTAATACATTTGAAGTGCGGTTTTTATAGGAAATCTAAATACACAGAGAATCCCGAAGTATTTGCAAAACACCTTCTGCATTGACATTTTGTCTGCCATAAATACCGTATTACCATACCTTGGGTCGAAACCGAGCCCTAACGATGTGAAGCCGGCGACTAACCGCCTGAGCTACCACGCGGCCATAACAAGCCTTTGCAAACAAGATAATGAATAATACTTTTTTCCTGAAACTAAGATCCTGCTTAACGGGTGAGTGACTTTCAAAGTACATGATACAAAATTAAACAAACAAGATACAGTCACACGCGCTTGTCAATTGGTTATTTCTTTGGTCGCGACTATTTGTGTGTCTTCAGTATACGGTATCTTAAATCAAGAAAATAATAAGCAACTAACATGATCACTACCACCGGTATCGTACCCTCCCCTATCTTCTCCCTGAATCATCTGGTATATACTTGTCTTCGGCATGGCCGTAGCAACTTGAACTTGTATCATATTACACTCTTCCATATAACAGCAATACAGTACGAACCATATCTTAGCAAGAAAGTAACAGTCGGCACTAAATACCTTAAATTTTGGCGTGAATGCTTCTATCCACATGCTTTCCAATGTATTATTATTCACTGAGTATCCTGTATTTTTATGTTGTATAGTCCGAGTTTCTGACAGACGGTAGGATTCCTTGGACGGGGGAACAGCCCGTCACAGGGCCGCTACCTAACACGAAAACAGAATAAACGCTGACAGATATCCATGCCTTGAGTCGGATTCGAACCCATGACGAAGACATTTCATGCCTTAGGCCGCGCGGCCACTGTGATCGGCAGATAATTAGCCTGCTACAAATATCTCACTGAAAACAACGGACGATGAAAGACATAGACATGTATGTCTAGAGCATGACTGTCATACTTCGACAGCAGAGTCCTTCTTGGGAAGCTGTCAGTCAGTAAACTTTTCGCATTTCCTGGAAAGCGAAAGTTCATACGTGTTGGTAGCAGACCGTCCCTGGCCATACCCTGAGCTACATCACGATTCTATTACGCAATTTCCACACCTGAACGAATCGATAAATACACTAAGAACCATCCTCTAAATAAAGTACTACATTATGGAGATGTATGAGGCAGTGAAGGTGAGGCTCCAACCATTATTAAAGCCCTCAACGGGAAGAGGCTAGAGGTCAGCTTCACACTCAGATCGATCTACCCCCCAGGAATCAGCTCCTAGTAACCACTGGAGAGGGCGGACCTCGCCATCAGTCTTGACATCCGAGAATACAGCACGAAAGGAAAAGCAATACCGACTCGACATTCCTTCTGTAGCAACGATGGCATATGTGTGAGCGGAGGTTTAGCTCCACTAGTCTTCATCTGGGTATTAGATGAGGTTAGTGTTCAAATTCACACCAAGGCCCTCTAACCTCGATGCTCACTGGATACAAGGCTGGGTGTGCTCCAAAACCGATATGGACGCTGTGTAGAAATGTCATATCTTTACCGAGTATCGAACCATGGTCGTCCAGAATGTAGGCGTTCGCTATATTTATTGGGCTACCCTAGCACTTTAATTGTTGCCCCTACAGTCACCGTACTTGTAAGGTTTGATTATTATCACAATTATTACTTGTCCCCATAAGAGTCTCGAATCATAAATTAAAAATGTCCTTGATGAAGGCAGGATATTTGTCCGAAACCCTGTGAATTACCCATGAGACTACGTGATAGCACACCCCAAAGATCATAATCTAGAGTTCATCGTAGTGAAAACTTCAAATCTGTTTTGGTTCATCATGGTCCGTCGCAGTAGCAATATTTTGAAAGGTTATCAGCTCCGTCCAGTCTGACTCTTTTTAACCTTTCATCCTTAACATGTTTCGGTCTAAGAGGTCCTCTTCAGATGGTCTCTCAGACCGAAACATGTCAAATATAAAAAACTAAAGGAGAAAAAATATCAGTCACGCTGGAAGGAGTGCATGTCCTTTTAAAACTTCAAATCTCGTAAATAATCCTTTATTTCTAATATAATCTAGAAGTTGATAAGTAATGGTCTCCTTGTGTATCTTCTCAAGAAAGTGAACTTGTTCGACTGTGGATCATTACAAACTGATGGAAGCCATGAGAGAGTCAACATTCGTGAAGATACTGCAGCTCAGGGTGTGAGCTAGGCTGGGGCCACAAGAGCGCACAAAATGCGTCCGTTGTAAAGAACGTCGTGATGTCAGTTGTAGAAATAAACAAGAGAGGCGAATACTACGCTTTTTTTTTTCTGGCTCCATTGCATTCTGCAACTGTGCGGTGTCCTCAGCAACGTCCGTCATAAAGTACGTTCTTTACAACGGACGCATTTTGTGCGCTCGTGTGGCCTCAGTCAAAGGCTGGGGCCACACGAGCGCTGCAGAGTCAGGCCTCAACGTTCACTGGTGCTGCAGCCTGAATCAGGAGTAACTGTGCCGGGTTTAGGTCTCTCCACTTTATTGTTCCTGCGAAATAAATTTAAAAGAGACTTGTCCATGGTTTATGCTGACCGTCTTACAGTGTATACACCTTTTCACCTGATTCTTCACTTCCACACTACATGTTTCGGCACTAATGTGCCATCTTCAGGTGTCTTTATGCACGTTAAGCTCTTGTACTGCATGCCATGATGTCTTCATTCTAAAATGACTAACATCTGTGTTCGTCATATAGGACGATGAATTCTAAATAATAAAACTTCTCAGGATTCTTCCTACGTCGCACTCAAACGCGCGAATTACGCCAATCCTCTTTTATGTGAGCATTCTTCCTACGTATATTTGTGTATCGTGTTCTGTGTTGTGTTTTGCTCCTGTTACTGCATGCGTTGTACTGCTGGATCTGTGCGTGTGTGTCTTACTTACAACAGAAATACGTACCCGTTACAAGCAGACCCATAGTAAAACGAATCCAAAGACGCAGGCAGAATGCATTAATGTCGTAACGGCAAGATGAAGAGAAACACGGGGCTTTCATACCTCATTTTACACGAAATTTGAACGAATGAATGTGCTTCCAGTAGTACCTTCCATATTTTACATTATCTGTGATCGTTACCGTAGTCTAAACTATGTATTCAGGCTCCACGAACCTACTTTCAGGACAATTTTAATTAAAACTTTGTTCAGACTGTTTCCACGCTATGAGATCATAGAAAGTTAACAAGTTTTGGGATCATGGAAATAAACGTCCGGGCGTGAAATATTTCCGTAGTAGGTGGACGCTAGTTATCAGATTCACACTTATGTCTGTATGCACTAGACAGGAGACAGAGTGGAACTGAACCAGGACACTTCAGACTGTAGCCAGTGACTTTACTGGAAATTATCCAGAATCATAATACAGTAATAAATTATATCAAAATTTATATCAAAACACAATCAAACAGGAAAAGAAAAACCATGTAAATTGACACATACACACACATTCGAAACAATTCATGTTTTATAAAGACACAAGAACATTCAATAAAATTCTAGTTTAATTTATTCCACGAGACTGCTAGTCTATCATCGCATCAACAGTGTCTAACAATAATATTGAAGCCATATGCAGAATGTTATCAGGAACGATATCCTCTACAATTTATAAAAGTGATACTATAATTTAATTTAATTTAATTTAAGCATTTAGAATTTACGGACGCCAATTTAAACTTCCGCGGGTAGGAGTTCGAGTCCCGGTAGGGTCATGAATTTTATCTTCTCAACAGCGTCCAGATCGGTTCTGGGACCCGCTCAGCTTCTTATCCAATGGATACCGTGGGTTCTTTCATCATGGGTTAAGCGGTCAGGGCGTGAAGCTGACCACTCACATACAACTAGTGCCGAGGTCAAGAAACAGTTGATCTATAGAGCCACTCCGCCATACGCCTTAATGGAGTAATACTTAATTAGTTGAGTGCCGAGACAACTTTTTTTTTTCCTTGTCACTACAGCCCCAGTGGGACTAGGCCTACCTCCATGAACTTCTCCGTTCACTTCGGTTTTTCTAGATCTTACACATTCGGTAGGACTCCTTGGGCGAGTGATCAGCTCGTCGCAAGGCCTCTACCTGTAGACAAACACAGAAAAACGGACATACACAAATTAACATCCATGCCCTGAGTGGGATTCGAACTCATGATCCCGGTTTCCAAGCGAGCGAAGACAGTGCATGCCTAAGACCGCTCGGCTACCGTGACCGGCTCAACTTTACCTTACCTTTACATATATCATAGACGGAATTTTGCTTTTAGGGCAACTGTGAGCTCTGTAACTACCATAGAAGCGGACAAAATGAAGCGTAGAAGAGTACCACATTTAACTCTGAACGTTACTTCACCTTTTGTACAAACGACAACGTTACGAAGTTGTTAGTTGAGGGCTTAAAACTGTGTGTAAACGCTACAGCTTGCAAGTGAGTGTTTGCATCGCTGTTTACGGACCATAAGGACTCAATTTTGTCCGTACGCAACGCCACTGTGACCCATCTAGCTTCATAAAATGACTTCAGGATTAATGGACTTTTACCTACTATGGCGTCACTCGTGTGAAACGAAAGTTCCATTTTTCTTAAAATGAACTGCTATATGGTTATGTTTCGTATATGAAATGGCAGTGAATAGGCCTATTTATTGCAGTTTACTCGTTTGGGACACATTTTTAAAGTGCGGCTATATAATGATATATTCATAGCCACAGCTGTGCTCGCCAAAGGTAGGGGCCTCCATTTGCTGCAACACCTTCTCACCCAAACAGTCCACTACTTTCGATACAGTTGCAGGAGTGAACAGCTTTCTCTTCCGTTATAGCGGTGATACGAAGCATATATGTTGTTGCAGAATTACTAGGACGAATTTTTAAAACATCAAGATGGACAAGCATTTGGAAATAAGGAAAGGCAATCTGTTTTTAATCCACATTAGTAAATGTCTTGAAAATAACATAAGTTTGACTACGAATAAGAGGAAGTCTAAACTTAAAGATATTTCTAGCGCTTCAGAATGGATAAAAGGGAAAGTGTCTCTGAAGTGCGCGTGCAGAGTTCAAGAAAGTTTCTTATTTCCACTTCTTCTGTCCCAGATTTTCTGACAAAATCAAGTAAAAGGAACAATGGCATAAGTTTCTACGTTAATTCGCTTGAAAGCAAAGTATCTAAATTTTTAAACAGGACATAGATTTCGGTTCCATCCACACAGTGTGCTGCAGGCCTAACGAATAGTAGCATATCTTGACAACTTGATAAGAATGTTCCGCAACAGCATAAATAATCGATAAGAATAAAGTATGTTTGCCCTCAATGCACTCTTCTGAGTCTTAGGAGAAACTTAACTCGTTTACATGTGGGTGTCACTGCTGGTTGAAGTGCTGGCATCTGGAGGTGTTGGAAGGAGTGCCGAGCTTTCAGAAAGGGATGACACAATGAGTGGTAGGGGAGAGGTGATAAACTTGTGTCTCAACCTACAAGAAAGCTTTTAAATTTGCACAAAACTTTACGAAATGCTCTCGGCTTAGACAAATAGGATTGCCAACAAAAGTGTATACAATTCACAGTAACCGTGTTCGAGCCTCACTGACGCATAAATTGAGTGGCAGAAATATTCGTCTTTTCAAAATAAGGCTTTAGTTACCCACTGAGATCCTTCCGGTTCATAGCTAAGTAACCAGGTACATGATACACGGCAATTGACCGTCTTCCTTGTTCCTCCAGGAGGCTGCTATGGCTGTACTGGTAATTTGTCCAGTAATTAAACGTCTATGCAACAATCATTAAAATATTCACCATTCAACACCAACCACGACATGTTTCGGCCACAGACGGCCATCCTCAGGTGTTTCGATGCGTCTAAACTGTTACACTGTTTTGATGCGCGCTAAAATTGCGCGTTGCAGTTCACTTGAATTAAAATCTTTCGTGAAATTCTATCCACCTCGTAAGGGGCGTCGTCCACTTATTTAAAGCTGTGTGATGCGTGTATCCCAGACAGTTTGTACTTCAATAGTGAAGATGTCCGAGGGAACAACACACAACAAGGGGCATATTGTAGATCAGAGACGTAGCTGCTGAAACAGACTGTCTGGAATACACGCATCACACAGCTTTAAACAAGTGGACAACGCCCCTTACGAGGTGGATAGAATTTTACGAAAGATTTTTATTTAAGTTAACTGCAACGCGCAATTTTAGCGCGCACTAAAACAGTGTAACAGGTTAGACGCATCGAAACACCTGAGGATGGCCGTCTGTGGCCGAAACATGTTGTGTTAGTGTTAAATTGTGAATATTTTAATGATTGTTGCATTGTTGACGGTCTTCATACATAGACGTTTAATTAAAGATGTGCAAGAGGATGCTGAAATACAGAACTTGTCTACTAATTGATGTTAGTTCTTTCTAAGGGACCAAACAGAGTAAGTGTATCGCCTTCACCTGAGGACGGAAACAGATACAGTTTCCGAAACGTTGCGTTTTCTTCTTTTTCGGTTTTTAGAATACTGGACGATGTAAAAAGTACAAAAACCCAGTAATTTTGATCATGGTTTCATTTGGTGCAACAACATTTCTAGATTCAGGAAATATAAATCATAGTTTCAATAGTCTATAATTGGGGATATAATTCATTTCTTTCTGACTTCCCTTTCTTTCTTACATATATTAGAAAGTGAAGATTAGCGTAGTGGAATGAATGGAACTTCACTGCCTTTTTATTTCTTGCTGTGACTCAGTGAGTAAGATGATAAAAGTAATATGAAACCGAAAACCTACAGATTTAACAGAAGGAAATAAAAACACGTGAAATTAGGGGGAGATATGGAGACAAGGAAAGAGATTAAAAGCAGAGGTGAATATATTCATTTCATTCACATTATACGCATACATGAATTTTATATACCCACACAGTCAATAAATAACACTTAAATGACTTGGAATACCATAACTACCGGAGTTCCTATGTTTTTAAAAGATAGTTTCTAATGTAATTATAAAGTGACCAACAAGCAGATAACTAACTGAATGCAGCAGAGCACTTTTCGAGAAAAAGTCGCTACGTTGGTCGATATAGTCACGATCTCTTATGAAACAAAATTTTAACTTTCGTGCTTTCGAAACACTGCCACTGGACCCATCCTAGGCAAGATGAATCCCGAGCGCATTTCCCTAAGATTCGTTCTAATTTTATCCTTCCACGTACGCCCAGGCCTCGTAAGTGGTTTTCCAACCACAAATATTGCATGCACTCTGAAGATAGCAAAGTGTGCCTGACGAACACACGTATGGACCCAGGTAAGTGTTTCAGCTAACACAGTGCTTGGTGCGTCTGTACGAACCGAATTTCAGGGCCGTTTCCTGCAGAATTCTCAAGACTGCTGCAAGTTTAATAGTGTGTGCGAGTGAAATAGCTGCGAGGATTTTAATTAAAAACACCGTCACGAGCGCCATGCGGTGAGTTATTGTAGTTGTTAACACGCCCACATCCGAGGAATGTGATGCCCATCTACTGCGACTCTCGGATTTCGTTCTTCGCTGCTCTGTCTGTTGCAACATAATGTACAGAATGCAATGAAAGGGCATTCCATTACTCTTAACAGTGTCAGTACTTAGAGATGACGCACCCAAGTTTCATACAATCCTTTCGCGCTATCAGCCGCGTCAGTTGGTTAAAAATTACCTACGTTCCAGGGACCATCTCCATCCCCTTCATAAGAATTCGATATCATCAACGTCGGGGCACGCGGTAGCGTAGTTGGTTGAGGCACAATGCTACAAGTCGGAAGGTCGCGGGTTCAAGTCCCGATGAGGTCATTGATTTTTTTTCAATTGACCTAATCCTTCTAGCCGCACTATGGCCCTGGGGTCGACTCAGCCTCTAACAGAAATGAGCACCAGGAATATTCTCGGAATGCTCTTGAGTGTAAAGGACGGCCGGTGTGTAGGGCTGACAACCTTGCCGCCATTTATGAGCCAAGTGTCTAGAAAATGTGGGAACCTCAACGTCTCACAACCCTATGGGTCTCCACGCCCTGTTACAGGGATAGCTTTACTTTTTTAGTTTACTTATCATCAACATCAAATGAGACCCTGACGAAAGGAACTCGGACAATTTCTAAAAACCGACATGGGTGATAGCCCGGGAAGATTTTATCAAGCTTCAGACCTCAGTCTGATATGAATGCTAGAACACTCGCAATTTCGTTGGGGTGCAAACTTTTCAGAATAAGAGCATTTTATTTCAGCTACACCTGTGACACTTTACGAAATGCAACTGATGGTGACTTGGGAAATACTCGGAATAAAGTTACACTTGACATCCATCTGGTGAAGGCGAAGAAGATATTTCACGAACAGAACTGCATAAATCCCCAATGCAAGTGTTTCACAAACTTAATAATTCAGAAGGAGCTATAGTTGTAATTTTGCAATTTAGTATAGTGATCAAATTGGGCCGCGCCATACCTCAAGCGGTTAGTCGCTGGCTTCCCACCGAGGCGGCCCGGGCTGGATCCCGGGTCTCATCAAGTTGGATTTGTGGTGGACAAAGTGACGCTGGGGCAGGTTTTCTCCTAGTACTTCGGTTTCCCCTGCCAATCTTCATTCCACCAATTGCTCCACAATCACCCTCACCTATCATCTGGGGCTGGTACAATAGGCCAGAAGTGGACGCAGTACAAGGGACTTAGTCCCACCCAACTAGCAATAAAAAAATAGTGATCAAATTAAAGGGGATAAGATGGGAGGGACACGTAAAACGCCTAGGAGATATGAGAGAAATATATACAATTTCGGTCGAAATATCTGAAGAGAAAATACCAATAGGGAAACTCGGGTAGATGGGAAGATAATATTAAAAATTATTCTGTCTTGAGGGAAAAGGGTATGGCGGGGTAAACGAGGATAATCCGGTTTAGGGTAGAGCGCAGTGTAAGGATACTGAGACAGTGGTTAGGGACGTTCGCATAATACAATCCGTGGGAGAACATACAATCTGAAGATAAACACTGTGTTCGTAGTTCAGTGGCTATTAATTAATGTTTCATATGACCTATTAAAATAAAAATGTAACGTTTAGTATCCTCTTTGTTTCTGGATACAGCGTGACAAATATTTAAATATAAATTCCAATATAAGATTAAATCAGTTCCTGCGGATACACTCTAAGAAAGTATGAAGACTGTAATGGTTAACGGTAAAGTCCAATATTAGCGATTCCAGTGAAAGCTTACTTTGTTTCCTGCCTGGCTTACATTCAGATCTGAAGATGAAAGCGATACGCTCCTCCTAAACATCGATTAACTTTCACTGGACTACATTGCACCATGTACCACCTTTTACATTCACGGTTGTGACAACTTTAGGCACAATTTTAAATTTAATTTTAACTATATCAGGAAGCCTGTGGGGTGAACCGGGATAGCGCAGTAGGTAATATGGATTTGCTACGGGCTGAAGGACCGAGAGGTCGGAGTTCGCGTCCCGGTAGGGTCACAAATTTTCTCTTTTCCACAAAGTCCAGTCCGGTTCTGGGGCCCACCCAACCTCCTATCCAATAGGCACCGGGGATCTTTCCCGGATGTAAAGCGGCCGGAGCGTGAAGCTAACTATTCACCTCCATCTAATGCTGAGGTGAAGACAATCTGGATCTATACATCCACTCTCCATAAGCCTTAACGGAGTAGTGCTTAATGAGTTAAATACAGGCACACCCTTATCCTTACCTAGGAAGGCTGTCGACGGCTGAGACGAAATGCATTTAAAATCAGAACGACTACATAGAAAAGATATGCAATAACAACTGAGTGATTCGTTGTTCATATCTTATAACAGCAATTCCCTCTATTTTTTTACTCGCTTTCCTATTTTTACCCTAGGCACTACAGCCCCAGTGGGCCTAGGCCTACCTCCATGAACTCCTTTCACTTCGGTTTTTCTCGATCTTACACACACGGTAGGACTCCTTGGGCGAGTGATCAGCTCGTCGCAAGGCCTCTACCTGTACACAAACACAGAAAAACGCACACAAACATCCATGCCCTGAGTGGGATTCGAACCCACGATCCCGGCTTCCGAGCGAGCGAAGACAGTGCATGCCTTAGACCGCTCGGCTACCGTGACAGGCCGCTTTCGTATTAGTTTGTCGTATTTCAGTGTTCAGACAGAGTAGCCGAACAGCAACATGACTGTCCTTACATAACACAGTCATGCCACGAGTCGTCTTTCGCTTTTTCTTGCCTGTCACGAATTACAGTTTGACATAGCGCAAGCGCAGAGGAGAACTGAACAAATGGCTATACCATTAACTAAATATGCTAATTCGGAATAAACGACTAAGAATTTATATTCACGTGCTGCCTGCTTCAAAGATACGTCCAAATATGTCCCTACAATGTGAAGGACCCAAGCTTGACTTGTATCATTAAGGCTCGGCTCTTAAGCTCCAGATTATACCGTAAAGACGAACATTAAGCCTTAGTATCAGCTTTTCTTCTCCTGTGCTGTGTAGTTTTGATACGACAAAAAAGCCTTACTCCTCTAGCATTTGAAGAATCATTATTCAGAATTTCTAAACCGTTTAGGTAAAAAAAATCCCTTTCCTCGATTTTCTCCGTTATGTTTCTTCAATTTCAGTTTCCTTAATGCGTTCATCGCTCAAGTTAAGTTACGTAATGTCACTTAGCCTCTCTAAACTTCACGGGAATTTTCAAGGTAACAGCTCGGCATCCAAAGTAGATAGGCCTACATCCATTTAAACTTGAAAACTTATACCAAAACATGGCCGCATTGCTAAGTAGGTGGTTAATCTAATCACAGTTAGGGTTAGTGAATATTTGCAGGAAGCAACAAGAGTAAGAACACAATTATACTGGCTTCGTACTGTCCACCGGATGTGACGTATGACCTGGTTAAGGTCGAAGGAATTGTCTGGGCATGTCACAGGCGTGGGGGGACAAAAAACTTTCATTTGGAAACCTACAGGGAAGAGACTACATGGAAGAACAAGACGTGGATGGGAGGATGTTGATGATGACGGTGATGTTAATAATAACAGCGACAGTAGTAACAGCAATAATAATAATAATAATTCAATTTAATTCATTATTATTAATGTGCCGAGTCAACAGCCGCAAGGCCAATTACAGACACAGCACAGTGCAGATGAATGAATTACATTATAGACAAACTTATTAAAAGTCAAATACAAATTACAGATAAGTACTTGGAAGAAATAATAATGAATCAAATTAAAAGTAAAAGTAAACAAACAAATAGCTGATAATAATAATAATAATAATAATAACAATAGACGAAAAGAGAACCCGGTGCCTGCGGATATAACTGGGTTACCCTGTCACTGGGGGGGGGGCATAAATACAGGTACCTGGTCCTCCAGATTGGGGGTTGGAATGTTATCTCAAGTAAGCCTTACTTTCTTTCAGTACATTCTTATGAAGACCCTTCCATTCGACGAAAAACTTTATATTATTTACGACAGTGGCGAAGAACACAATTTCTTTACGAATTAAACAACCGCACCGTAACTAAACGGCAGTTTTCTACTATAAAACCAGTTACAAATTCCTAGCGGACAGATCAGAGAAACGGAAGAGAACACGAAACGGATAACAGCAAATGACAGAATTTTGTTTATATAAATTCATTTGAAAATTACTATAAATATATGAAGAAATCCTGCTTGACAAAGGTCGAAGCTTGAAATCTAGTGCAAAGCAAATTTATCCCTAACATCTGCTACAGATTACCACAATCCCATAGCTTAGTTTTCGTTGTCGCCTAGCAACACGCCGATACAATCAGCAACTTAAGTTGCGCGCGTGCCCCAAGGCACGTGGCTCAACAGTTCCTGCATAAAGCCAATACGCCACAGTATTTTGAATTTCAGTTTAAGCTCTTCATTCTTTAATTACAATCTATTTTCTGTTGCAGGGCTGTAAACTGTATTGTACAGTGTGCGAAATTTATAAACAAACATATCAACTGGGAATGAGGTAAGATGGATGTTTGGGGGGAAGGTGGTTATTCTATTCGACAGAATCAAGCAATAACTAGCAGAATTGTCAGTATCCGGTTAACATATGTTGTGATACTGAATTAATTATCACTGTTATATTGTACCTGACCCATCCAGTGGGATTCTCTTATGACATTTCCGAATTCTGAGAAGTTTTAAATTGTCGAGTTCCTATAACATTACGAAGATCGAGGGGAATGGAATTTGTGATCTACTTCTATGATTCTGCTACTATAGTCAAATTTATTAACAGAAATTATTTCACTTACTCAGAACTTCTGTCAATAGATACAGAGCGACCCCTACAGTTTTGCCTGTATCAGCCTCTGTTTGGAGGACTTGCTCACCTTCTCCAAGTTTCCTTGAGAACATAGCATGTTGTGACTGCAACCGCTACACCCGTTTCAGGAAAAGACGATAAACATCGCAGCAAATTATTTTAATCCTAAAGAAAGATGGCCATCTACTGCTTTCGAATACTTTAATGCAAGAGTAGACTGGTTCCACGGCAAAAATCTATACACGTTTCCTGCAGATTCTGGCTGGAATACCTGACAAAAACAATTACTGGGTTTTTGGACTTCTTCCATTATCCGGAAATCTAGCTAACAGGGGACACGACATTTCGGAAACTGGTTCTTTCCGTCTTCAGGTAAGAAAAAAAGACACCTGCTCAGTGATTGAGATTAGTTCTTTCTAAGGGGCCCAACTGAGTAGGTGTCTTCCTTTCTCACCTGAAGACGGAAACACATCCAGTTTCCGAAACGTCGTTTCCTCTAATGCCTAGATTTCCAGACTATGAAATGAGTCCAAAAAAACAGTAATTCTGTATGTCATTCACCATCGTCAGAGCCCTTTAGAATCTACCTGATATTTTGACCGACGTAATGTAATTTTACCTCATCTCTGAAATATACATGGACATACTACGTTAAAATAGGACACGACAGCCTAAATTGTTTAATATTAACGATGTTATTAAACGAATATTGCCTCTGCGAGGAATGCCAGATGAACTACAGAGCGAACAGTTCCATTCCTTGTTATATGCAGCGCGGCATCGAAGTTTAACCCATGATGTAGCTGATGATTCTGATAACGATAGTTTCATATTACGGAAGTATATACGCAATTACTGCCAATTAAATATACAGCATTAAGCGAATTAATGATGATTTCTGCAAAAGCTACGGTTGCGTTAATCAGAGTTCATCCTCCACTCAAAACAAAACGTTCCTGCAGTTCGTACGCAGAACTCAGGTAATAAAAATCATGTAAGATTTGAGGCTTTCACGGCGGTGACTATGAAGAAAGCAGTCTTCTGGGATTTGGCACCGTGTGCATGTGGTGTTAACCGACGTTTCGGAGGAACGTATCGCCTCCATCTTCAGGGTAGAAGAACAAATATATAAGAAATCTGCAAGCAAAGAGACCGTGAGAACCGGTAAAAGCAGACTCTCGCGGTCTCTTTGCTTGCAGATTTCTTATATATTTGTTCTTCTACCCTGAAGATGGAGGCGATACGTTCCTCCGAAACGTCGGTTAACACCACATGTACACGGTGCCAAATCCCAGAAGACTGCTTTCTTCAATAAAAATCATACCGCCCGCAATTCCTTCTACAACTATTTCTGTCGTTAGCTGCCAACACAGAAACAAAAACATTGGCTCATTAGTTTCTTTCCTTGTAATATGTCATGTTTATATTAGCCTCCTATTTACATGATGTTGAAACTCTATTCAGCATGCTAATCTCCTTAAGATAGTATCACATTGCATTAAAACTTACATATGTTTATTTCAGAATTACAAAACAACATTTTATGTGCAAACAGTGCGAAATAACAATTTGCCCCATTTTATTGTGTTGACAATTTAAATAAAAAAAAATGAATGAAACAAGAAGCAAAATGTGTTAGTTGCAATGCATCGCTTTGACATCCGAAAGAGTCTGAAAATGATGGATTGGAGCAAATTCAAAGAATTTCCATTGCATAGTGTCTTAATGTGGCTCTAAATATACACATTAACTTTCAGTTGTTGAAAAGCATAATTTCATATGATGTTACAATAAACATTTTTCCTTTGGCAGCTTCCGCATTCATATAATTTGTAATGCATACCACGTCATATCACATCTAGCATACATGAACCACTTTATATTATCACCCATGTGTAAAGACTTGTCACTTTTTCCACGCTATTTACATGTTATTTCCGCATAGAGTAGAATGGAATTTTCTCAAGAGTATATAAAACTATCTTCACCACATACCTGAGCGTGGAGCGCCTTAAGTTATTTGTTTTATGAACCTGGAATTTGACTAAAACTAGTTCGTCACATAGAACACTGCAACAGACACACCGCTCTGGCTATTGGTCAAAGTTTATCCACTTGACGCAGACGACTTGGGAAGATTATATCAAGAGGAACACTCATTTTATTTATAAATACAATACTAGTTGTTTCTTTAAGATTTCAGCTTTCACGGCGAATAACTGTACTAAAATTTTCATGGGCGACCAGCTGTGTCAATATCGAGTTAAAAGCCTACGTTTCAGAGAAGTCCTGCGTCTTCATCAACAAGGTCGAAGCGGTAGCGTAGTTGGTTGAGGGGCTATGCTACAAACCGGAAGGTCGCGGGTTCAAGTCCCGATGAGGTCATTGGATTTTTTTCAATTGATCTAATCCTTCCAGCCGCACTATGGTCCTGGGGTCGACTCAGCCTCTAACAGAAATGAGTACCAGGAATTAATTAAATAACTTTCCTTGGGAGTAAAGCGCGGCCGGCGCGTAAGCCTGACAACCTTACCGCCATCTTTGAGTCGATTGTCTAGAACAGTGTTCCGCAACCGGTGACGCGAACTTTTACTTGTAAGAAATTAATTGTCGAATTGTATTCGTTTTATTTTATCCCAGTTACCGTGTTTCATATGCTTGTATTTTATTCTCAGACACTGCACTGATTAAATAAGATGATGCTTGTTTACTCTTTATTACATGCCGTGATTTTTTATGTACATTAATGTTGTATTCTAAGAAATTAAACGTAAATTTTTACTCACAGTTGTTGTTATATCATAGTTTTCATTATTGATTTATTTTTATTTTTCTCGCATCTACGTAGCTTCTTTGATATATTTCCCGCGTGTTCTGTGTACGTGCTTTTCCCTAAAACTGCAGGGATTAGCAAGGTTTGCCCTGTCTTTTATAACGCTGTTTTGGTGTCTGCCCCTGTTTGTTAGAAGTTAGAGCTTCTTCAACTTTATGACTTTCTTCCTGTAACGATGCACCCACCGATTGTTGGACTTCATTTAAAATTATAAATATTTAAAAAAT